>NW_006285608.1:186013-190594 GCF_000327345.1 Myotis davidii
TGCACCCGGCTGATGGGCGTGGCAAGGGCCGCCTCTGAAACAGAGGTTAGGTGTTCACCTAGTTTCGTGTTTGGTCTGAGTAGAACTTGAAGACGACTGAGCTTGCTTGGGGCCAATCTCAGCAGTCCTGACATCAAACAAACGCAAAATACAGCTCCTACGGCTGAAGCTGAAGCTGAAGCCAGAGGAGGCAAATTGTTGCTGCCGGTTGTGGGCAGGGGAGGAGGGGTCCCCTTCTCCCTTACCCAGTGGGAACTACTGGATGGCCTCTGTCTTTAACCAGCTTGGTCCCTTCTCCTAAGCCCTCTTAGCAAAGCTGCTACATCTTCTGCCTCCACTCAACCACCCTTTTTCTTGAAAAATCTACCACTCAGCCTCTCTCCAGACCCTCTCTCCAGAATCCCACTGGGTGAGACGGAGAAGCGAGCTACAGAGCAACGGCTGACATGAAATCCACGCGGCCTCAGCTCATCCGGGCACTCAGTATTCAATGAGGCAGCAGCTGGCCACTCGGAGGCAGAGACGGAACACACTGTGGTCAAGCGGAAGTCTGATGAGGTCCCGTCAAACAGGTTCTGCCAGGTGTCCCAAGTATCTTTTCAAAACCCTGAGGACAGCCCTGATCGGCTTGGCTCAGTGGATAGAGCATCGGCCTGTGGACTCAGGGGTCCCAGGTTTGATTCTGGTCAAGGGCATGTATCTTGGTTGCGGGCACATGCCCAGTGGGGAGTGTGCAGGAGGCAGCTGATCGATGTTTCTCTCTCATCGATGTTTCTGACTCTCTATCCCTCTCCCTTCCTCTCTGTAAAGAATCAATAAAATATATTAAAAAAAAAAAAAAAAACCCTGAGGATACACGGGCGCGGATGCCATCTGGGTTTCCCGGCCATGCTCGGGGCGTGGAGTGGGGATGCAGTCTGTGTCAAGTAGAGCATTCGGCTTGGTCTGCTGGGCGGGCGTCTGTCTTGGCTGGGGGTCCTTACACATGGGGGTCCGGGGATCTCCTTGGGGGTCATTTGTTGATCTTAAGTGAGTCTGCCTGCCTCTGCCAGAGACCACAGATGAGACCATTGGTGACGGTGACAGGACCCAGTGCTCCTCCCTCTACTGCATCTGCTGGGAGGGTGAGCGAGGGCGTGGCCGCTGTGGCTGCTGAGAAGGGGCTCTCACCAGAGGGGAGGGGACAGGCAGGGTCCTAACCCTTCTTTTGGCCGAAGGTCGAAGCACAGACTAGGTAAGCCACCTGTTGCCGGCAAGGAGGAGGAGAGCCAGCAGTGCTGATGGAAGGGCACATTCCGCCCAGGGTCCTGGCCGGAGGGCAGAACTGGGGGCCGCCTGGGGCAAGAAGGCGGTGGTGAGAACACACCAGCCATTCTCGGAGCTACTCTGGAAGGCTCCAAAGAAGAGCATCTGTTTCTGGGGCCACTTTTGTGGTTGGAGGTGGACCTCAGGGGAGTGGACACCAACCAAGGGACTTAAGTGTGGGAAGCAGTGAGGAAGGAGCCAAGAAGGGTGCAGGGCAGGCCAGGAGGCCCTGCAGGGAGGGAAGACGTCTCCGGGGGCTCAGGTGAGAGGGAACAGGTGCCATTGGCAGGGCAGTGGGACTTCGCTGTCGTGGTCACCCTTGCTGAAGTGCTTGAGCTGGTCCCAGGCCTCCTCGCATCAGCGGTGGACAGGAATAAGTCCCTCGGCTGGCCATTGTCCCGCTCCTGACTCCCATGCTGTTCAGAACGTCACTACCAGAGAGTTGGGCAGCACCCTGCCAGGCCCAGCAGGCAGGGCAATACCTAACTCCACCGGTCGTAACGTGTCCAAAAAGGAAGGGAGCGTAGCCTGGCCTGACTGCCTTTCCAGGGGCCACGTTGGCTCCTGAAGACTGTGACGTACCTTCCCAAGTGCTTGGATACCGCCTGCCCAGGATGGATGCCCTGGCCGGGGGTCTGTCGCCTTGAGGAGTCCCCCCAGCCAGCTCCCACCACCGGCCTGGAGCTCTGCCCATATCTGTGCACACACTCTCCCAGGCAGCTCGGGCCTCTGCACATTTCTGTTCCAGTTCTCTGAGCTGCAATGCTTGGCTGGGCCTGGGAGCAGCTGGCCACTCTGGAGTCAGCAACCGAACAGACTGTGGTCCGAGGAAAGGCCTGGGCAGCCGGTCTCAGGGAAAGCGTGTGGTCTGGCGCCCTGGTGCCGTCACTCTCCTCGCAGAGCTGCTGGCTCCTGCTCCCCTCCTGCAGGCAGCGGAGGTCAGCATCTCTAAATTGCTAGTTATTCTTTTCTTCAATTAAGGGCAATTCTACTGAAGCAGGAAGTGAACTCCCCCTGGTTGATCTAATGGCCTCACGTCCTGAAGTGTTTGCTCTGTCTGAAGGCAGGGCTGGCCTTCCTGGGCAGCTGCTAACAGACAGCACGTCCAGGAGCTGCCTTGGGGTGGGGGTGAGGGGGCGGGCAGGGAGTAGGGCCCCCGCATTCCCTGTCAGACCCTAGATGCACACAATGGGACTGCATTTCAGATGGGGCTAGGGCTGTGGTGGGCGACAGAGGGGAAGCGTGGATCAGGCCAGGAAGTCCGTGGTCCTATGGAAAGTCCCCTCGACCTCTGGCCCGTTGTCTTCCCATCTGAGAAATGAGGGTGCGGAGGGGGTTCTGGCTGGATGATTTCTAAGATTCCCATCAACTCGGTACCTCCCCTCAACTGCTCCACCCACCCTCTCCCAAGGGTTTGTGGTGACTGGGCTCCGTGGTGGGGAGGGGTCTCAGTGCCCACCTCAAGGTGCATCCTCCCTGAGCAGGATGTGTTCACACACACACACACACACACACACACACACACGTGTGCGGAGGGCCCCTGCCAGACTGTGGTCACTATCGCTGCCGTAAGCCAAGGGCTCAGGGGGAGCTGCTCAGACCCAGGTGTGTTGCTTGGGAAGCAGGTATATTGCTCCTCTGTGACCACTCACACCCACAGACCAGGTGGCCAAACCTGGACGTTACCTAAACGGTCAGGCCTCTGAGTGTGCCCCACCTGCAGGGAAGGGTGAGGGCAGGGCGGAGCACAGGCCTGAAATCTAATCCTGCGTGACCATGGGCACCAAACCTTCTCAGCATCCATTTCCTTACATGTAAACTGGGGGTGATATAGTCGACCTCAGAGAGCACCTGAGCACCCTGCCTGTCCAATAAAAAGCCATTGCTATTCCCATCGCTCCTCACCCCAGTGCTGGGGAAAGGCTGTAGGGATCCATCCACCCT
Source organism: Myotis davidii (assembly GCF_000327345.1). Taxonomy (NCBI): domain Eukaryota; kingdom Metazoa; phylum Chordata; class Mammalia; order Chiroptera; family Vespertilionidae; genus Myotis; species Myotis davidii. The sequence goes on from NW_006285608.1 coordinate 189,263, forward strand.
CTCCCAGCTGGTGACCCCTGGCACAGACTGGAGAGCAGCTCTGGCTCCCCACCTCGGAGCTTCTGGCATTCTGTCTGCTGGAGACAGCACTGCCGGCTGGTTCTGGGATCCAGAGTTCTTGGGACTGAAGGGTTTCCTGGGACGGGGGACTGTCAGTGCTACAGCTGGGACAGGCTCTGCATACCTGGGTGGTGGGTGAAGCCACACGGGGGCTTTTGGACAGGGCCCTGGGGAGTTTTGGATTTGCTGGGTGAGGCATCAGAAGGACTCACAGTGGGTCATGAAAGACACAGAATTCGACTCAAATGAGGGAACACATCCTCACAGTCAGCACCACCCGAAGACGGAAGAACCCTGTCCCTGGATGTACTCAGCCAAGAGCTGAAGGACCTGGGGTGGGGATTCTGTGGGTGGAGTCAGAGCCCTAGAGGGGGTGCCGGACTAAATGCCCATCAAGGCTCCTTTTTGCCCCACGTGTACCCAGTTTCCATAGAGGGGCTGATGGAACCCCTGGCTAGCCCAAGGCTGGAATTATCTGATGGGCCTTTTCCCTGGAAGGCTGGGGCTGGGACAGGGTGGGTGGGGTGACTGGCAGCAGGTTGTAACTGGGCGTTAACCAATTCCTTAGAAGGAGGAGGAGGGCATCTTCTCAGGGGAGAGGAAAAGCATTGGGAGAGTAGCTACTCCCTATCCCCTTCCAGCAGCAGGGAGCCAGGCGTCTGGCCTAGGGGGTGTTGGGAGCTGCCCAAAGCTGGTCAGACATCTGTTGGGCCCACCGACCTGGTCTGGCCTTGACTAGGGAGGAGACTTCTTTCCCCTGGGGCCTCCCCTGGCTACCACCCAGGTCCCACCAGAACAGCTGGCCATCTCCTAACCCCTGTCGGGCAGAACGGTGGATCCCCAGCTGCAGAAGCCACAACCCAAATCTCCCGGGCCTCCACCAGGCCTGTTCACCAAAACATCTGCACCCCAGGTGCGGGAGGTGGAGAGGGCACTGCTCACAGCTGGGCTACTGGCCTTGCCAGCTCTGCTCCGGTCTGGGTGGGGCCCACGGGATTTGCATGTGTTGTGCACGTCCCTTTACAGTGAGGGCATAGGAGCCTCTTCCCCTCTGGGACTAGGTCGGACCCTGGAGATGCCCGGAGCTCTGGAGGGGGCTGATGAAGGGCCCTCCCTTGTCTCTGAGCTCTGGGGCCACCCCCTTCTTGGCTTCGTGGGAGCCTCCCTGTGCCCCTTCTTCCATCCTTTCTCCTCATCCCTGCTGCCTCAGTCACTCTCGGTGCCTGGCTCTGTGTCTCTTCTAGTCTCTGCATTTTGTCTCTGAAGTCCTCT
>NW_006285608.1:191250-205173 GCF_000327345.1 Myotis davidii
GTCCTTCCCGTGCCCACAGTCACCTCGTGGGACACCGCGTCCCCCTCGCCACGGCCCCGCTGGGAAGGGCCAGGGCTGCGGCGCCCTGAACAGCTTCCGGACGATCCATCCCCTGCTTCCCAAACCGGGGCGCCCCCCACGTCCTGCCACTCGCTATCTCCAGGACGCGACAGTCCCCCGCCCCCAGCTCGGGCAGGAGACCCAGGTTTCTTCTTGGCAAGGGGGTTGCCCCACGCTGCCTCCTAGTGACCGTCCCGCCCCCTCCCCCCACCGGACCCGGGAGGCCAAGCCTTAGGTGCGGAGGTCGGAAGGTGCCACCCCTTCTGGGGTCCGGCGGGGCGCTGCCCTCCCTCCAACTCACGCAGTGTAGCCTGCGATGTGCGGGGAAGTGGGCGTTAGTCATTCGTTCACTCATTCAGCCAGACGTTCATTCACCAACATCTGCTGTGTGCCAGGTCCTGAGCTGGCACTGGGGTTGGGATGAGGACCAGACTCTGCCCCTGTTTGCAGACTGTGGGCCCGCTGGTGCCCTGGGAGGCTCAGGTTGAAGAAAGCCCACAGTGTGGGCAGCAGGCCGGGTCTCAGCAGGCTGGCTGGTGAGGCTGGCATGTGTGAGTGCCATGAACTCATACCCAACCTGTGACGTTGGCAGGTGCCATGCCATCTCCTGGGACCAGGCGTTGGCCTGGCACAAACCCCACCACTCTACCCGTAAGTGATGAAAGTGATGGAATGCATGGATGTGTGAATTCATGTGTATACATACTCAGCGTGCATACCACCGGGCTGTGTGTGAACCCACTGCACCCCGCAAATGCTGCCCCGGACCCTGGACCCGGTTCAGATCTCCCCTGAATACCACCAGGGTGTATGATTTAGCTGCCTGAGAATAGATGCCCATTCTGTCCCCCAGGAGTCCTGTTGGGGTGGGGCAGGTTGTGTGAGACACAGCAAGAAGGGAACACATTTAAACACCCCCTTTCTCACTTCCCTCCCTTCTCCCCGCTGGGGGAGGCACAGTGAGATGACACCATTGGGGCTGCGAAAGGTTCTCTCTCTCCTTCCCCCACTGAGCTGGGTCCTTACTCAACTTCACTCCTCCCAAGGGCACAAGACAGGGTGTGTGTCCGCCTACCACCTCTGCTCTATGTGGGCATGTGTGTGCACGCAAGTGCCCACCCCCGGGCACAGATCACCTGCCTGGGCACTGCCATCACAATAGCTGTTAATACTTACTGCTCGACCCAGGCACCCGGTGGAGTAACAGGAAATGTTACGCTCCCCTCTCAGAAACATCTGGCAATAGATACTCAGAGAAATGGCTCCCTCCAGGTGGCCCAGAGGGTCTGGGCAGAGCCTGGACCAAGACCAGCTCTGTTGGACTCTCAGGGCTCTCGGGGGTGGGGTTTCCCTATCGGTGTCCGGATAGGTCACCCCTCCTGGAAAGGGGGTGCTGGCTCGGTCCCTCTGCCTTGGCCTGCGGGTCCTTCGGTCGCTAGGCTGAGAGTCCGTGGGAATGTGTTCCAGTGACAGGTGGAAAAAACGGCCCTGCTCCGAGCATCAAGCAGTTTGTCTTTCGTGCTGCAATTTCACGCTTGGCCCTTTCCCTCGGGGCGGCACACACTCCCCTCCTCTGTGGATCGAACTGTCCATGCTCAGCTGCCACCCAAGCAGCCTGTGGGCCTGACCCCAGCAAAATCGGATTACTCCTTTCCTCAGCTCTCCCAGGCCACTTTGCGTTTTGCAAATGTCCCTCCTCTTTAGGCCCCTAAACCTACTGAATTGAGAACAGCACGCAGTCATGGGTGTACGGGGGTGACATCTCCCCCACTGGCAGCGTCTCTGAGAAGAGACTGATGAGTGTTAGAGCAGAGAGAGTCCTTGGAGACAGGAGCTCAAGTCCCTCGCTTTACAGAGAGAGAAACTGAGGCCCAAGGAAGGGAGGTAACACCGAGAGGGATGGCTATTCAGGACCACCTTCCTCGCTGGGACAGAGTGATGGTCAGAAATGATCAGGCCTGGCCTGCACTCTGGGGACAGATGCCATTAGAACCAAGGGCGGCTGAAGGCCAGGGGCGGAGGCTGTGGGAACTGGCCTGTGAGTGAGGTGCTGCCTCTAAAAACCGGCCAGGGACCACCTACTGAGGGAAGGAGTAGGGGTTTGGGCCCCAGGGCCACCACAGGGCGTGACGCCAGGGTCATCGCAAGGTAGTCTGGTGAGTGGCGTCCTCAGACTCCCAGCGGGCTCCGCCTGAGCAGCCAGCCATGCCATGTCAGCTGTGCCAGACTCGAGCTGAAGGGGGACAGTGAAGGCACTGCCACGTGCCCGGAGGCCCCGGGTACAAGAGAATCGGGTCCCAGGCAGGATGGGATCCGTTGTGGAGGGTGAATCCCAAACGGGCTATTTCTAGCTCCCAACCTCTGGGGGGTTTCAGTCACACGGACCAGGATCACTATGGTGCCCGCTCAGCTCGAGAGGAAAGGGGAGGGGAGGAGAGCCTTGCCCTTGCCCTTGCCCCGAGGGGGCTCTCAGTTTGGGACAAAGGGGGAGAGAGGCCCACCTTGGGGATGAAAGGCTGCTGTAGGGAGGTGGGGTCAGGGGCGGGGAAGGATCTAGGGCAGTGATGGCGAACCTTTTGAGCTTGGTGTGTCAGCATTTTGAAAAACCCTAACTTAACTCTGGTGCCGTGTCACATATAGAAATTTTTTGATATTTGCAACCATAGTAAAACAAAGACATATTTTTGATATTTATTTTATATATTTAAATGCCATTTAACAAAGAAAAATCAACCAAAAAAATGAGTTTGCGTGTCACCTCTGACACGTGTGTCATAGGTTCGCCATCACTGATCTAGGAGGTCCATTTAGTAAATGGTGATTGGCAATAAGAGCTCCCTATGGGCTCCCTGTGGGTTCCCTATGGGCTCCTATGGGCTAGTGCAGACACAGAGGAGGCCAATGGTGGCCTGGGATGGAGAAGGCTGGATTTCTTAGGAGTTGGGCCTCAAAGACTAGCTGAATTTGGACAGGAAGGTGGCAAGGGGCAGGCTTCCAGGCAGGACTTGAACAAAGGCTAGGAGGTTGGAATGGGACAGAGGTTAAGTCTGGAGGGACGGCTGCCGGTGGGAATGGCATGCGTGGGCAGGAGATGCCCAGGGTGCAGAAATCTGGCTGGCTGGGATGGTGGGTCCCTACAGAGGTGCAGATGGCTGAAAGGAACTCTGGGGAGCATCGAAGACAGAAGCAACACAGTGAGATTTGGGTGTTTCCACAGGTCCCTTTGGCTGCCACCTGAGGACTTCTGGGAGGGCGGAGAGAGGCTCTCCCAGGCTGGGAAAGGTTTGCTCTCGTTCCTGCCAGGCTTGCTGCCCCTCCCTTCCTCTCTATGGCCCTGGGGCCCTCCCTCTACACCCCAGCAGGCTGGCAGGGCAAGTGGGAGGCCCCTGGCCAAGCAGGAAGAGAGGGAGCAGCCAAGAGGGTCTTGGAACCTCTCAAGCTGGGACAGGACCGTGTGGAGAGGCTGGGCTGGGGCTGCAGGGCTGGGCCTTCCAGGCTGGAGGAACCAGTTTGCTCCCAAATGTTGGCTTCTGTTCTGAGGGGAGGAGCCAGCGGGCTGGAGTATTTGGAACCCAGTAATTCCAGTCAATAAAGTCCTGATGCTACAGTGGCACAGCTGGAGAGTGTGTCCAGATGCCCATTTTCCAAACCCTTGTCAACAGGGGGACACTGAGGCCACAGAGGAAGGTGGTGGCAGAGGTGGGCCGAAAACCTGCCTTTCTGGAGTCTCACTTTGGACCTTGCTCTGCTGAGTCAGCTGCCCTCTCACCATCCAACGCCAGAGCTCCTCCTGGGCCCCCTGCACCTTGGTTTGGGGAAGGGGGAGTGGCCCCGTGTCCCAGAGGAGGGGGTGTCTGGAAGCTGGGAAAGGGACCAGCACTGGGCTTCTCAGGACGCTGGGTAGGTGCCAGGGGACTGAGGCAGGACTCTCAGGCCCAGGGGATCAGGATTGCTTTGGGATGCATCTTGGGAAGGGCATCAAGCTCTGCAAGATTATACGTAAATTCACCTGCTCAGGTGTCAGGGGGAAGGCTGGGACCACATTGGAGGCCGCTGTCCCGAATCAAGGCCTCCCTAAAATCGGCCTCCGGGAAGCCTTTGTCCCTGCAGACCTGGGGGTGCTGGAGCTGGGCAGGCCTGTTCCTGGCCGAGTTACCTGTCCCTGCAGACCCTCAGGCCACAACAGGCCCCGGCTTGAGACCTTTGGGGCCCAGCCCTGGCTGTGGTGTGATTGCAGAGTCAAGGACAGCGCAGCTCCAACAGAAGCCCCACCTCAACGTGTTACCCTGAGCTCAGAATCCCCCGTCCCTATGGAACGAAGGCCCCTGTGGCCTGGCGGGGGTTTGGGAATCCGGTGCAGGAAACAGAGAGTGAGGACAGGGCTAGACTCCCCCTTGTTGGGGCTGTGTCTGTTGCATTGGCCAGAAGGTGCGGTGTTTCCTCCCCTACCTTAGTATCCGGGGACAGTTCATGGCTGAAAGAGGCTGGGAGGTCTGCCCATCCCCCTGGCCATCGTGCAGGGTGGGAAACCGAGGCCAGAAAGGCAAAGCGTCCTTCTCTGGGGTCTTCAAGGACCAAGAGTGTGACCTCCCAGAGACCAGCGAGGCTCTGAGGACTAGGGACTCTGGGATCCAGGCTTGTGAGAGGGGGGGACCAGGTCAGGGATTAGCGTCCTGAGAGCAACCTGGCTCTTTGTTTGGCAGCTGTCTTCAACATGCTCTCCTGTCCAATGGACCAACGGCATCTCTTTAAGGTAGGGCAGATGTCATTCCCATCTTATGGATAAGAAAACTGAGGCCCAGACAGGTTAAGTGTCTGGGTCCGGAATCGCACATAAAGTTCGAGGCAAAGCGGGAATCAGCGCTTAGGTCTCTGCTACTCTTGGCGCCAACATTTCTAAGAGTTAGACTGGGCAACAGAGAAGAGAGCCCGCTCTGTCACTGGTTGACCTTGAACTGCTCCTCCCGGGCCTCAGTTTTCTCATCTGTAAAAGGGGGAGGGAAGGGCAAGAGTTGGGGAGTCTGAATGAGCTTTCAGTCAGCTCTGGCTCTAATAATACTGCTCCTTTTTTGGGCTTCCCTCCCTGCCGGCTTTACTCTGCCTCCAGGGGCCTCACCCCCTCCTCTCTCTAGCCCACAGGACCCTCCCCAAACGGTGGTGGGAGATGGGGAACAATTCGGGTGCTGAGGGCTTGGACATAGAGAGCACCTGGTCCCAGCTGAGCAGCCCGGGAGTGTCAGAGCCCCCAGGGGAAGGGGTGGGGGGAGGAGGGGGCAGAAGGCAATGCGTAACAAGTGAGTAAAAATCAAATGAGATCTGAGCTCCCCACCCACTCCCTCAAATCTCTCTACACTCTTGCTTCTAAAATTCTTGTTTTCTAAGGAGAAAGAAAATGCTAAGTCGCACCCCCTTTCACAAAGGAATGGGAGCCTAGTGAGTCACTCCGGAGGTAATGCCACCTCCGGGGCCCTGTGCCTGGAAGGCCTGCGCAGCTGCGTGGCCACCAGCCCCGGTGGAGGTCATGTGCGGTGGGGTGGGGAGCAGGGAGCCTGCTGCCTGTCAGTGGCTCCGGGTGGGAGCTGGTCCCTGCAGCCGGGCCCCACCCTGCTTCCTCGGGGCTCTGTCCGGGGCTGCATTTGTGAGGTTCACTTGGGAATAGGGCCCTGGCTCAGGCTGGGGCCAGGCTGAGAGCCTGTGTGGCCACGTCAGGGCTTGGTTCAAGACCTGGGGTGGCTCGGGCTCAGGCCTGTCTGTGGGGTGAATTCAGGACCCAGGGTGAATTCACTGCCGGTGAATTGTGGCTGTGGGGGGTGAGGTCAACGCGTGTGGGCAGGGCTGGCAGGGAGCAGGTGCCTTTGCATCTGGAAACCAGAGTTCTTGGGTGGCAAGCTGCCTCTCTAGGCGTCTGGGTGAGGTTCTTCTCTGAGGCCGAGGAGCAGGCGAGGGCGCAGATGGCGCTCTGCCAGGGGAAGGTGCGAGGGGGTCTGGGCACCCCCTTCTGTGAGGGTCAGCCTGCTTATTTGCAGACCTGGGGTAAGGGAGGCCAGCGAGGAGGTGTTTCTCCTTCCCAGATGACCCGTTATTCTGGAGGGAGGGGAAGTCGCCGACTGTGAGCCAGGGATGCCAAACAAGGGTTGAAAAGCAAAAATAGAAACGCGCGGGCCCGGCTCGGTCTGGGAGGGGCGCCGAGTTCTGGCGGATGAGAGACCTCTTCTGAGCGGCTGCCGCTGATGCCCTGTTTGCTCGGCTCCCCGTGTTTGCGGAGCACATCCCGCCCTGCGCTCCTGGCTCCTCTGGGAGAGACCTAGGTGTGCTCACCGAACTGGGAGCGCTCAGGAGTCTGTCTTCGGGAGGTGTGGGGCGTCTGGGCCGCCCATCACTCGCACACCTCTGACCTTTTCTGGATGGCTCCTCCTGGGGCTTCCTTCTCTCTCCCCACCCCCACTTCCCGCCTCCTGCCTCCCCTGAGGCTGGTCCCAGCTGAGCAACCCTGGAATCATCCCCAGTGGTAAAAAGCTATTTTCAGCTCTCCTGTTACTGCCCTGTGGGGGGTGGTGGTGGTGATGTTTATCCCTTGCTGCCTGTTTGTTTCCTTCTTATACAGTGTAATCTGAAGCAGCCATGAGAGCATTATGCAGCCCCGCCTCTGGGGTCCCCCCACCCTCCGCCCCGACCCCCGGCTGGCAATTCTCAATTCCCTGTGCTGGGATTTGGCACCAAATGGAGAGCCTGGGGAGAGAGGCAGCCGAGGCCCCATCTTTGCTTAGTAGCAGCCTGGAGCAGCAGGTGGTAGGAATGGCCCACGGGAGCCACCTAGGTCCTGGCTGGGGGAGGGCGGCTTGCTTCAGGCTCACGGTAGCCTTTGGTGCCCTTGCCAGAAAGCTGGTTCACTCATTGAGGTGGGGGGTCTCTGAAAGCACTGTCAGGGGCGAGGTCAATGTGTGTGGGCAGGGCTGGCAGGGGGCAGCATTCTCCATGGAATCTGTGACCCCAACCAGGCCTCCACAAGCCTCCGTCCCCACTTCCCAAAGGTGCCCTGAGTTGATTGGAAGGAGTGCCTTCCTGTGGATGCAGAGGGGGGCCCTCTGTCCCCTCTTTTGGGGCTCCCCCTGCTCCCAGCTGCCCTCCTGAGGAGCCCGCAGGTGGCAGAGCCATCGGTGGCAGATGCTGTGGGAGCTCCCTTTAGAGGGAGGAGAAAGTGTCTCCCTTCTGGAGCAAGAGTCTGGAGGGACTGAGAGGGGACATCTGGGGCTTGGGAGACTTGTTCCAAGTAACTCAGAACTGTTGGGAGCCGAGTTGGCAGAGCAAATGAAAGTACAATAGATAGCCAAAGCTATTAATCACTAATTAGTTCCTCAATAAGGTAATTAATGGGTATTTAAATGGCATATTTATGAGATACCAGCAGGTCTTCAAAAAAACACATCTTTTCCAAGGCAAGTGATTTGGCCAACTGTGTCCTGCTGGGAGGCGGGACTCTCATCCCACGCAGCCCACCCCCGGAGCAAGAGCGGGGCAGTGGGCAGGTCAGCTTCCTCCTCCCAGCTTCCCCTTTCTCATCTGCGAACAGGGATCACGGCCCTTCTGTACTGACCTCGCTGGGCTGTTGTGGAGACAATAAGAAGTGAAGGCCACACAGATGCCTGGCAGGGGTGGGAGATGCCGTGCGGATTCAGTGCTGGCCCTGAAAACATCCTGGAAGTGATTGGCGAGGCCCCTTGATGGCGCCTCGTGCGGCTTAAGGCCAGGGTCGGGCTGGAGTCATTGCCGGGTGGGTTGCGAATCTGCGGCTGGGTCTGACTCACCTCCTAGCTTGGTTTGAGACTGGGGCTGTGGCCTGATCTGCAGCTGGGTCTCAGCATGTCCGGGGATCATGCTTGTGCCTTGATCTGTGGCCAGCTCAAGGATGGGGCGGCGGCCAACCTCAGGATGATTCTGCAGCCCGGACACACAGCCTCAGTCCCGAGCCCACCGCTGGGCCGATGGAGCTGCCCGGTTGCCCCAGAAGCTGGTTTCCCTCCGGGCCCTTCAGGATCTGGGCTCCAGGTGCTGGGAACCCCAGCAGACAGGCCCTCCTGGGACTCCTGGCATGTCCCCTGAAACAGCCTAGCACACTAGCTCATCAGTGGCGCATACAGCAGTTTGGGAGATAGTTAGGACGTGTTTCTATAGCAACCAACCCCCGACCAGCACTGGTTTCCTTCAATAATGCCTTTTTCTAGAAGCAGCGTCTCAGGGCCTCTCCTCCCTCCCTGGGTGGCCCTGCAGCCCCTCAGCATGGGCTGGTTGGCCCTGGATGGGTCTGGTCACCACACTCATCCTGACCCCGAGCCGGGGCCCGTGGACCTGCTCTATGGGACACTTCCCTGGGAGGCCTCCTGAGATCCGGCCCCTGCTGGGCCATGCGGAGCATAACAGCAGCTCTCTCTGTGCCCATCCCTGGACCGGGAGAGGCTAGGGGCCTGGAGAGGTTCTTATCAGGTGTCTGCCATGAGGAAACCCACAGCTCAATGGGGCAGGCAGGCCTGGACTCAACCTGGGGACAGGTGAGCACAGAGGATGTTTTGGGATGTAGCTCAAGGTTTGGGGGGCAGGCAAGACACAGCTCCAGGCAGCTATGCTGGGGAGGGGACCAGCCAGGCAGCAGGAGCACCTCATGGGCATCAGGGCAGCTTCAGTTCCTGTTTTGCCCTCTAGGCTCCCATTCCAGGGCCTCAGGAGGAGAGGGGCTCACCCTTGGGAGTCTCCACATAGGAAAGGACCTAGGAAAGGCCTGTGGGTAAGCACGATTATGTTATTTAACAAACCCTCTCTTAGCACTGGGTGCCAGGCGTTACGCTAGACTTTTTCCAAATAATCATTTCATGCTCATAGCAACCCTGTGTAAGTACTATTATTGCTCCCATTTTACAGAGGAGGAAAGTGAGGCACGGAGTGGTGGACAGTGACATTTACTAAGTGCATCAACTGATAAGTGGCAGAGCTGGGATTTGAACCGGCCCCAAGTGGGAGTGGGAGTGGGGGTGGGTTGGTGGTTCATGTGAGAGAGCAGGAAGCTATGCATCTCGCACTCTACATCCTGCATGTGGGACCCCAGGCGAGACAGAGAGCAGGGAAGTGTCATCTAGATGTGCCTTGTGAGGCTGGGGTGTGTGTGTGTGTGTGTGTGTGTGAGAGAGAGAGAGACAGAGAGAGAGAGAGAGAGAGAGAGAGAGAGAGGCAGCCTGTGTGTGCATGTGAGAAGCTGTGTGTGTGAGAGGCTGTGTGTGTGTGTGTATGTGTGTGTATGTGTGTGCGGCTGTGTGTGAGTGTGTGAGAGAGGCTGTGTGTGTGTGAGGCGGTGTGTATGTGTGTGTATGTGTGTGCGGCTGTGTGTGAGTGTGTGAGAGAGGCTGTGTGTGTGTGTGTGTGAGAGAGGCTGTGTGTGTATGTGTGTGCAGCTGTGTGTATGTGTGTGCAGCTGTGTGTGTATGTGTGTGCGGCTGTGTGTGTGGGGGCTCTGTGTGTGCGTATGTGTGTGTGTGCATGTGTAGCTGTGTGGCTGTGTGTGACAGAGAGAGAGAGATGGGGGCCGCCTGCATGAGCACTTCCCTCAGCCCTGTCCTCCCCGGAGGCACAGTCCGCTTGGACCCCACCAGCAGGCCAGGCCCTGGTTTCAGATGCAGCCTCGCAGGGTGGGGCACGCTGTGGTCACAGTCACAGGAGACAGGCCCAGCGTGGGCACCCAACCTTGACCCATTCAGAGGCGCCTGTGGCTCCCTGGAGGTCTGGGGATTGGCACCTCAGGGCTGTGGCTGTCACACGGACACCCTGTCCCCTCCCTGCTCACCCTCCCTTGCGGCTCAGCTCACTCCTCCTCCAGGAAGGCCCGCAGGGGGGTGCCTCAGGGAGGTGCCGTCTAGACCCAGGGTGGGCAGCGGGTGTGGCATTCAGCCCAGGGGTCAGGCTGCGCTGTCCATCCTGTGCTCCATGCAGGGTGGTACAGGGCTGGGGCCAAGGCTGCACCCCAGGGACGGGGCTGATTCAGTTCAGCTCTGTCCCCAACTCCTTCCTCTCAGCACCATCTAGTCCAAGGTCTGGCCCAGGAAGAGCTGGCCACACCCACATCCCTCACTCCCTGGCTTTTCTCACCATGAAACAGTCTTCCCCTCAGACCGGCTCCTCAGGGCAGTGTGGCTTCCTTCTGGTGGGGTGCTGGCCCTCAGGCTGGGGCTTGGGGTCCTGGTATAGGGCGGAGCATGCACAGCAGACTCTTGTCCATCTGTCCGTTTGCCTATTCCCGTGCCCCTGAGAACCAGGGTTGAAGTGGGGAAGATGGGTGTGTGCAGTGGATGATCTGAGTCAGGGCCTCTGGCTGCACCCATTCTGGGGAGACCGAGGCCTGTGACAAGACTGCACTGGACCTGCAGGCGGTGGGTAGATGGACCAGGAGAAGAGGGGTTGGCCCAGCTTGGAGCTCTGTGGGGAGACCCAGGCATCGTGGGTGGCGAAGCATCCTTGTTTCCGAATTGCTGGGTCAGGGTTGGGATAGTCTCCTTTCTCTTTTATCCTGAGTTAGAGTTTTCAGTAAATGTGGGCATGAAGGTGGGACAGAAGGACAGTGTGCGGGAGGGTGTAGGCTGAGCCTTGGAAGATACAGAAGGAACTTGGTAGCCTCAAGGAGGACCCCGGAGGCTGCTGGAAGCCCACTGAGTGCAGGTGGCTGCCAGAGCCCCGCCTGAACCTTAACCCCTGCAGCCGATGAGGCTCCCGTCTCCCGAGTGCCAGGCAGTGCTGGCCATGTTAATGGATGACCTTAAATCTCCTAACATGAGGTAAGATTACGGTACCCATTTTACAGATGAGAAAAGTGAGGCTCAGAGAGCTTACTAGTAATTTGCTTCAGGTCATACACTTGTAAGTGGTAGCATTTGAACACAGGTTTGTGTTGCTCCAAAGCCCATGTTCTCACTTTTCTGCTAAATTTTCACCTATGGCTGGGAGCTGATTGTGTGTGTGTGTGTGTGTGTGTGTGTGTGTGTGTGTAAAAGAGAGGGGCATGAGAGAGAGAGTGAATGGCTGTCCCAGGGATGGGTTTTGGAAGGGGGTGTAGCTGGCTGAGGACGCTCACACTGCTACTGGACAGGGGCCAATCGGAGCAGGTCTGCCTCGGGCCGGCCTGCAGTCTGTGCGTCCTTGACTTTGTGCAGGAAAGATGTCACAATGTGAGTCCAGACGGGTGGGAGGGTGTGTTTATTAAAGCGGGACAGGGAAACAAAGGAGGGCTTAGGGTGGAAGAAACAACAGGGAGAGCCCAGGCGGGTGCTTTGTCTCCCTAGAAACGCGATAGGAAAGAAGTGAGCCACTGGGGGGCTGCTGCTAGCTCCCTGGGCAGTCAGAGAAAAAGGGGGCCTTGGAGACAGGATCAGGGGGCGGAGCTGGGCCAAGCTGCCACTGCCCAGCGCTCCCCTGGCTGCAAGCTTCCTGGGAACCCTTAGAAATAAATTTAAAAAAAAATCATGCTGGGAAGGGGCATGGGCATGCTCTAGAGTGAGCCTTCATTGAGTTTCTGTCCTGAGGGCTTTTTCTCCTCCCCCCCCCCTCCTCCTCCTCCTCCTCTTCCTCCTCCTCCTCCTCCTCTTCCTCCTCCTCCTCCTCCTCTTCCTCCTCCTCCTCCTCCTCTTCCTCCTCCTCCTCCTCCTCTTCCTCCTCCTCCTCCTCCTCTTCCTCCTCCTCCTCCTCCTCTTCCTCCTCCTCCTCCTCCTCTTCCTCCTCCTCCTCCTCCTCTTCCTCCTCCTCCTCCTCCTCTTCCTCCTCCTCCTCCTCCTCTTCCTCCTCCTCCTCCTCCTCTTCCTCCTCCTCCTCCTCCTCTTCCTCCTCCTCCTCCTCCTCTTCCTCCTCCTCCTCCTCCTCTTCCTCCTCCTCCTCCTCCTCTTCCTCCTCCTCCTCCTCCTCTTCCTCCTCCTCCTCCTCCTCTTCCTCCTCCTCCTCCTCCTCTTCCTCCTCCTTGCAGGTGAGAATCTTAGGGGAGGGTTTCAGTAGAATATTCATTAGCTTCCCAGGTTCATTTTTCAATATGTTGATGCATTAAAACGAGTATATAGGGGAGTTTGGATGACTGGTCTTTTTCTGTTATCGTAGGTCTGTCTGGCGTTAATGGGGCTTTTGTTCTTTGTTCCCCAACTCATCTGTCCTTGGCTTTGGTTGGCACACATGACACTGATTGGGTCTTTGTTCTCTGTTTCCCAGGCAGGGGGATTTAAGCTTTGTATTCTCCGGGTAGGGAGGAGAGGTATAAACCATTTGCTCTCAAGTGTCCTTGGTTGGGGAAGATAAAGTCTTGCAATTCACAAGCTGGCCGCAAGCTGCCCAAACTGCTTGGCCTTGTTTGGTTTTCTTGCCTCAGTTTCCCCGTTCCACTCGCCCAGGGATTATCCTAGCTTCTTACTTCTTATCCTGCTACGACCCTTTCCAAGGCAGGCGGACACACATCTAGATTTTCACACAGAAGCAAGGATACCCAGACACAGATTTGCAGACCTGGTAGGTGGATGGTTCTAGAACTGGGACAGCTGCCCCCTAGGCCTGGGGCCCCGAGAACAGCCAGAGGCCTCCAGCCCCTTGCCAAGCTGGCCAGCAGCAGGTGGGAGAGTTCTTTTGGCCAAGAGAGGGAAGGAGAGAAGGATACCTACCGCCCTGAGCACCGACACAGAACACCCAGCATGTGGTGCTGAGCACAGACCCTGGAGCCCAATAGACCTGGGTTCAAATCCTGCCTCCATCACTTCCGAGCCTTCTGACCTTGAGCAAAGCACTTCCTTCCCCTCCCCGAGGCTTGCTTCCCTTAGCTGTAAGCTGGGGAGTCGTGCCAGCCACCCCACAGGGCTTGGTTAGGATGGATCATACCTGTGAAGCAGCCAGCGGAGTAGATTTACTCATCAGATCATTTTTATTAATTCACCTTTTTGCCAAAACCCCTTCTTGGCCCTGTTCCTCTTGGGACCACGTATTGGACGCAGACTATGCAGAGAGGTGCCAGGCAGGGAGCTGCTCAGGGGACTGAGCTTCTGGCCGCCACCCTCTCTGTGTTGGAATCACGGTGCCCACTTTTTCTGCCGGTCAAGACTGTGTGCGGCCTTTCGCACACCTGACCTTGTCCGAGCCCCGCCCCGCAGGAGCCGTCCTGACCCTGGGGGGCATCTGTGTCCCTTCCTCCTGACATGTGTGGGTGATAGGCTCTGGGTGAGGCTTGGACCCTTAACAGCCGCCTGTTCTGAGCTCCCATTCAGGACAGGCCACCCTCTGGCGCCATTTCCGCTCCCACCTCCTCCTCTATCTGTCTGTCTCCCCATCACAGCCCCTCCGATGTGCAAGCTCCGCTGCAGCGCTGCCCTGCAGTTCCTCCTTCCCGAAGGCTCTCATCCATGTCCCTGCCTGTCCAGCCTGTACATGTGTATGCAGGAGCACGCACACGCACACACACACTAGCACTAGTGCATCTGGCTCCTTCTCATTCAAGCCTCCACTCCTCTGACACTTCTCAGAAAGGTCTCCCGCTCACACTCCTCCCAAGATGTTCTGTCCATCGCTGTTGTTCTTTTTTTGAAATACGACCTTTACCGTTTGCAAAAAAATCTGCAACCTGGAAGGAGAGCTGGAGGGAGCATCTCCTGCCCAGAAGCCAGGGGATGGCTGCTTCCTGGCAGCATCCCTTTGCCCAGCTCTTCTCTATACAAGAGTAGGTAGCCAGATGCCCCCAGGCACCCACTTTCCAGAGGCTGTTTGGGCAATCCCTCCCTGAGAGGAGGGAGGGGCTGGTAGCACATTTAAAGAAACTGATAGGATACTAGAGGCCCAGTGCACGGAATTTGTGTATGGGCGGCG
>NW_006285608.1:205250-206418 GCF_000327345.1 Myotis davidii
CTCGCCCCTTCTGCCCCCCCGTGTCAGCCTGGTCACCCCACACAGCCTGCTGTTCAGTCATTTGGTTGTCCCTCACTAACCCCCCTGCTGGCCTTGTCGCCCCATGCAGCCTGCTGGTCGTTACTGTTACTGTGATGGTGTCCCGAACAATTTGCATATTCCTCTGTTATTAGTATAAATGTTTAAAAACCAGTGCATTTTACCCTGGCCGGTGTGCCCTGTGGTTAGGGCATCAGCCCATGCATGGAAGCATTGCAGGTTTGATTCTTGCTCAAGGGCATGTGCCTAGTTGTGGGTTTGATGCCCGGCTCATGTGGGAAGCAACCAGTCCATGTCTCTCACATCTTTCACATCGAAGTTTCTCTCTCTCTCGCCCTCTTTGCCCCTCTCTTCCACCCTTAAAAAAAATAATCAATGGAAAACATATCCTTGGGTGAGGATTACCAACAAAAAATAAAAGAAAAGAAAATAAAAACCAGTGCATTTTAAAAACAAGGAGGAGGGCAGTAAACAAGATAAAATATGCTTTTGAAAAAAGAAATTCACATACCGATTCTGAGCACAAAGAAGACTCAACAATCAGGTGACTGGCCACCGGAAAGGAGACACAGTGTTAGTTCAGCATTTGTAACTCAAATACCAGTAGGTGACTGTTCTTTTGATGCCTGGGACTGACTGCCCTGATCTTTCTCACGTGGATGTACAGACCCCTGTGTTCACACCAGCCTGCCCTTTAGGCTTGAGGAGGGAGGACATGGTGGAGACAAGAAGGGAGAGGTTTTCTTTTCTGCATAGCACTTTCTACTGCTGAAATTATCCTTGCTGTTCACTTCTCCAGGCCTATCTCCGCCAGCACCCCCTGCATGTATGTATAACTTTGTGAGGGCCCCACTTTATCCCTAATATTCCCCAAACCTAACACAGTGCCTGTGTGATGGGCAGATCTCTTTGACACCCCAAAACCCTTCCCTCTTTGTCAACCTCTAGCCGGGCAAACATCTCTTTCAGATCGTGTTGGACTGGCCTCCCTGCCGCCTCCACCTGCCCGGTTCTCCCACTGGGACGCCCATGATGGCCAGCTCAGCACCCATGCTGCCAGTGTCGTAGTGACCTGGGACAATGGCCTGAGAGATGGATGTGGTGGGGGGAGAGCTTTCTCTCCTCTTTC
>NW_006285608.1:206583-207990 GCF_000327345.1 Myotis davidii
TGTTTGTGAGGGGGAGGTTGGCAGGAACGACCTCATCTTTGCTCTTGGGTGGAGTGTGTACTGTACAGGCATGAGGGTCACCATATCCAGGAACTCTTCCCTGAACCCTCGCTCTTCAAACTCAGGGACAAATAGACTCAGATGAACCTTCAGATGAACCTGTCACCACTTAAGCTCTTGCTGCTCTCCACCCAGCACTCAAGAGCCAAGTAGGTGTGGATAATGGGACTGCCCTGATCCTCCAGGTTCTTGCTTCTTAGGAATGGAACAGATTTGGACAGCAAGGGGTATTTGTGTGTTAAAGAATGTGTGATCATTTTTAAATCTTTAGTAGCTGTTGCTTGAGAAAACATATAAATGTGCTAAATTCAGAAAGAAGTTACGTTTAAGTGATTGTATTTTTTGAGTCACAGAAACCTGCACGTACATTTGATTTATATCCAACACTTCTTTTCACTTTGTTGATTTTTGTGCGCTGTTGTAAATGGTGTTGGTTTTTAAATTTCAAATGCTAATGGTTCATTTGGGATATAGGAGCGAAATTGACTTTTGCATATCAATCTTGTATCTTGGGATCCGGCTATACTCCATTACTAGTTTTAGTGGGGTTTTAAAATAGCTTCTGTAGACTTTTTTATTTTCTACATAGAATACCATGCCATCTGAGAATAAAGACAGTTTTATTTTTTATTTCAATATATGTATACTTATTATTTTTCTTGTCTAATTGCACTAGCTCAGACTTCTTCCACATTCGTTTGGGAAACAGTCCCATATCCACATTAGAAGTACTCAGTTATGGTGCATCTGGATTCTCAAACTCCCTTACAGCAAATCCAGGGCCCAGGGGTAGGAAGTTGCTGACCAGCCTGTCAAGCTGTCGACACTGGTGGGTGAGAATCTGAAGGTTAGAGGGCCCTCATGGGGAGCGTGGGGGAGACCCAGCTTTGCACCCCGAGGTGACTCCTGGTCAGTGTTCCCTGTGGCTTCTGCCTTTTCTATGTCTCAGAACATGCTTTTGCCTGGCTCCCAGCCATGGAGTTCAAGCTGGGTGTGGTCTTGGCAGCTGGTGGTGGGTGGGGTAGGAGGGACAGGCAGGAGGGCTGCGGCCCTGCGCTGACCTGGGCTGGCCTCTTGCTTGAGGAACAGTTTATGTTCTGAGATCTGGGCTCAGGGCAGGGAACAGTGCTGGCATGCTGCAGGGTGACAGGGCGTGGTGAGCAGAAACTGCGGTAGGTTCTCCAAGGACTTCATCATAATGTGAACTGTAGCTAAAGCTGGGTGGTCTTGGCAGCTGGTGGTGGGTGGGGTAGGAGGGACAGGCAGGAGGGCTGCGGCCCTGCGCTGACCTGGGCTGGCCTCTTGCTTGAGGAACAGTTTATGTTCTGAGATCTGGGCTCAGGGGGC
>NW_006285608.1:210684-211710 GCF_000327345.1 Myotis davidii
ACTGTGATGGTGTCCCGAACAATTTGCATATTCCTCTGTTATTAGTATAAATGTTTAAAAACCAGTGCATTTTACCCTGGCCGGTGTGCCCTGTGGTTAGGGCATCAGCCCATGCATGGAAGGATTTCAGGTTTGATTCTCGCTCAAGGGCGTGTGCCTAGTTGCAGGTTTGATGCCCGGCTCATGTGGGAAGCAACCAGTCCATGTCTCTCACATCTTTCACATCGAAGTTTCTCTCTCTCTCGCCCTCTTTGCCCCTCTCTTCCACCCTTAAAAAAAATAATCAATGGAAAACATATCCTTGGGTGAGGATTACCAACAAAAAATAAAATAAAAACCAGTGCATTTTGAAAACAAGGAGGAGGGCAGTAAACAAGATAAAATATGCTTTTGAAAAAAGAAATTCACATACAGGTTCTGAGCACAAAGAAGAGCCACCAATCAGGTGACTGGCCATCGGAAAGGAGACACAGTGTTAGTTCAGCATTTGTAACTCAAATACCAGTAGGTGACTGTTCTTTTGATGCCTGGGACTGACTGCCCTGATCTTTCTCACGTGGATGTACAGACCCCTGTGTTCACACCAGCCTGCCCTTTAGGCTTGAGGAGGGAGGACATGGTGGAGACAAGAAGGGAGAGGTTTTCTTTTCTGCATAGCACTTTCTACTGCTGAAATTATCCTTGCTGTTCACTTCTCCAGGCCTATCTCCGCCAGCACCCCCTGCATGTATGTATAACTTTGTGAGGGCCCCACTTTATCCCTAATATTCCCCAAACCTAACACAGTGCCTGTGTGATGGGCAGATCTCTTTGACACCCCAAAACCCTTCCCTCTTTGTCAACCTCTAGCCGGGCAAAATCTCTTTCAGATCGTGTTGGACTGGCCTCCCTGCTGCCTCCACCTGCCCGGTTCTCCCACTGGGACGCCCATGATGGCCAGCTCAGCACCCATGCTGCCAGTGTCGTAGTGACCTGGGACAATGGCCTGAGAGATGGATGTGGCGGGGGGGGAGAGCTTTCTCTCCT
>NW_006285608.1:212997-214735 GCF_000327345.1 Myotis davidii
GCCTCTCACTTGTTTATTGTGCCAGATGGGCTCCTCAAACATTTAGTCAGAATTGAAAAATTTCAAGGGACTGTCTCTGTCAAGGATTTCATTGTACATATGAGGAAACTGAGGCAGGGGCTTTGCTGATACAGGAGCCCAGGTCTCCCTGGAGACAAGACATGTGTGCTTGGTGGCCAGGGCTGAAGCCTCAGGGAAGATATACCCTGTGTGCCTGGTGGTTTCACTGTTTTCTGTTGCATCTAAGATACAATTAATTATAAGGTGCACCAGTTATAAGATCCCTGAGAAGCAATAACCAATGCCAATTAAATTATGACACACCATCATGTAAGATGCACCCCAATTTTAAAGATGATGAAGTGGTAAAAATGTGCACCTTAGGATTGATAAAATAAGATGAATTCATAAAATCGATAATCATATAAAATTACACGTGCAGTGTAACAACCGAGTTTTCCCTGCCTCTGCTAATCAAATTCTACTCAGTAGAGATAATCTCTATTGACATTTTTGGCACATGTCCTCGAGACATGTTAATGCATCTGTAAGTATATTTATACAGTAATTATTGTTGAGAACATTGCTATATGCTGGGCCCTGTGCTAAGCACTCTGAGGCATGTTAGTGAATCTTCACAACAGGCTCATGAGGCAGGTATGAGCTACCCCCCCTTTATAGCTGAGGACACTGAGGCCCAGAGAGATGAAGGGACTCACCTGACATCATACAGTTTCACAGAGGCGAGGCCTGAGTTTGCATCCAGGCCCCTTCAGCCTCAGGGCCTGAGCTCTTAACTACCGTGCTGCTCGTATCCTCGATATGCAGGTATGAGTAGGTATGTCTTTCAAAAGCGAGGTCCAAAGGAACTTACGGTTCTAGGATCTACCTGCAATATTTTTCTCCTAACCCTACCCCATGGGCATCTTTCCATGTCAGTACCTAGGAGCTACTTTATTTTTCGAATAGTTGCAAAGAATTCTCCTACGACATATTTGAACAGACTTCCAGTCCCCTACGGCATTTCTCCCAGTTTTTTGTTATTACCAGAACGCTGAGCGGATCAACTGTAGACTTCCGTCTTTGTGTACTTCTCTAATTATTTCCTCAGGAAAATTACCAGGTCAATTTCCTTCCAACACGTTTATGGTTTTAATTTTTACAATTAGATTTTAATCCATCTGCAGTCCCCAGTATTTCATGTGTCAGGAGAGCATGCAGAGAGGTTTGTGGATGTGCTGGGCACAGCTGGTTGCATGTGAGTCCCAAAGTGCCTATGGAGGGGGCAGACAATGCGGGGGTTGGGAGGGTGGGGGTGGGTGGGAAGAGGCTTCTGTCGCTGGCTTTCCCCTCCCTGGTCCAGGGGCAGGAGGGGGTTGGGGCAGAGTTCAGGGAAGGGGCCACAGTCTCTGTGTGCCCTTGCCCCTCCCTGCTCCAGAGAACCCCTCCGCCCATGCCCTGGCCTCTGATATTAAGAATAATAGCAATTGCCGTGACGGCGCCTCCTGAGATACAGGCTATACACATGCACTATTTCTGGTCTTTCGCGTTTAGGGTTGTTGTCAGTTTTCTACAGATGGGGAAACCGAGGCTGCCGTCTGGAGAGGGAAGGGCTTGCAGGTGACATGGGCAGAGCTCCAGCTCAGGCCCTGCTCTTAGTGCGGGGATTTCTCTCCCGAGGCGCAGCCCTGGCCTGGCCTGCACAGTTGTGTGTGGTGGATGCTACTGGTATTCATCA
>NW_006285608.1:214766-232295 GCF_000327345.1 Myotis davidii
TCCTGAGGTTGGGCATGGCCACAGGACTGGCTCCGGCCAATGAAATGCGCGCAGCACTGCGCCTCCTGCGGGAAGGAGCATCTCCGACCTGGTGGGACTCTGTGTTCTCCTCTCCGGCTGCAGCAGGCTTTGGGGTCTCCTTCTGAGAGGATGGCATCACAAGGTGGCCGCCATGAACAAGACCCCCGCCAACCAGTGTGTGTGAGTGAGAAACCAGCCATTGTTGTCTCCGGCAGCTGAGATCATGTGTTAACACGGGGAAACTTACCTTATGCTTCCTGATGCACTGTGGCACCTAGACCCTCCCCTCACTGCCTCGGGCTCCGTTTTAGGGCGTAGAAAACGGGCACACTTGTTGCCCCCCGCGGCGCTATCTCAGAAAGGTATGGGCTGAAATGAAACCGTGGCCGTGGGAGGGCTCAGTGGGGTCTGAGCACCAGCGAGGAGAGGGCAGGGACCTGCCGGACACCCACGGACCCTGGGTCCAGGGCCGCCCGGTTTACCTCCTTCGTGCTGGTCTCAGGCTTGGCTAACACGTGTGTTCCCTTTGGCAGGTGGCCCCACCCCGGGCGGCGGTGCCCCCTGGCACCTTCGAAATGTCCTCAGCGACTCAGTGGAGAGCTCGGATGATGAATTCTTTGATGCAAGAGGTGAGTGAACCGCGTGCTCCCATCATTGGTGGCTGATCTTTCTGGAAGCCCCAAGAAGGAGTCTCTGTTGGGGGTCAGTATCTCTCCCCACTCAGACACTCAGTTCCACCCTTCATACCCAGTCTGGGGACCCCCGAGGGCTGGGGTTCAGCTTTTACTCACTCACTCACTCACTCACTCACTCTTTGAGGTACTTGCTGAGTCCCTCGGACATCCCAGGAGCTGTGCGAGGTGCTCCCCATACTTGGGAAACTCATAGGCATGGCCATGCCCCCACCAAGCTTACAGTCTAGAGCAGCGGTTCTCAACCTGTGGGTCGCGACCCCTTTGGAGGTCGAACGACCCTTTCAGAGGGGTCGCCTAAGACCATCCTGCATATCAGATATTTACATTATGATTCATAACAGTAGCAACATGACAGTTATGAAGTGGCAACGAAAATAATTTTATGGTCACAACGTGAGGAACTGTATTTAAAGGGCGAGAAGGTTGAGAACCCCTGGTCTAGTGGGAGAGGCAAGCATTGAACAGTTTCACGGAGGGAAATGCAATCAGAATGGGGAATAATGACACTGAGGAAAGGTATCAGCTGTTAATTCAGAGTGAGGACAGGGGCACCTAACTCGGTTAGGGCTGGGGGGTCGTTAACTTCCTCTCTGCAGAACTGAGGGAAGGAGGCGGCTAGGTGAGCAGTGGGACAAGGACCCTCTCGGCAGGACACCGTAGGTATGATGGGGCTGAAGCAGGAAAGATGGGGCATTCTGGGAACTGAAGGGGGGTCCTCATGGCAGGGAGGTAGCGAGCCAGGGGAAGAGGAGAGAAGACGCTGCCTGCGACCCAGTAAGTGGCTCATAGGATTAGCCCACGGCTGGGCGGGAAAGAGCGATGAGGTAGGACCTGTTAGAAGCCTGTTGCAGCTGTTCAGAGGAGAGACGATGGTGGGCAGGCTGTCAGGTGGTTACCCAGGGCTGAGTGCACGGCCAGCACACAGGACATAGCCAGGGGCATTCTGTAAGCCAGGATGGAAGAACAAGCAGCTTTGCAAAAACGGGATAAGAGGGCACCGGGTGGGGCAGGCACTTCAGGCAGAGGGATCAGCCTGAGCAAGGGCTGGGAGGGCAGGCGTCAGGACCGGCGGGAGGCAGTGTCTGTCTGGAACTCAGGAGAGAGGACCCTCACAGGTGTGCTCACAGGGGGCGCTGTGTGCAAGTGGGCGGAACAAACAAGGGCCTCTTCTCTGGCCCAGGAGGCTCCCCACTTCTCACTTGCCTGGCGTGGGAAGTCACCATACTTGGGGGGTTACCTGCCTTCTGGGGCAGAGCCAACTGAAATGCCTGGCAAAATGGGGTCTTGAAGGAGAAACACACGGTGCTGGGAAGACCTCTGCGCCCAGAGCAGCACACTCGGGGCACGGGCTCACCCATGCCATTACCTTGTTTGTGATCCTGGGCAAGTCTTTCCCCTTCTCTGGGCCTCAGTTTCCCTGTTAGCTCTGCGTCTCCGGAAACGGAGGGTACCCAGTCCAGGTGATTTTCGGGAAGCACAGCTGGGTGGTGGGATGCGGTCTGGCTCCAGCCTCCCTCATGCTGGGCTCTGGGCAGAGAACCCTCTCCCTGATGCCAACCCTAAACCAGCCCATTTGGGGCTCATTTCCTGTCTCCCATTGGAGCCGAGTTCCTCCATAGCAACTAAGCCGCAGTGTGACAACAATGGCTTCAATATTTTGATGCGTGTAGCACATTTATTGAAAATATTTTTGGAATGCCTCAGGGCTCGCATTCCCAGATGACAAGGATGGCTTGCTGCAGAGGCATCACCTTCCTCCTTCGGGGCCCTGCTCACCTGCTTTCCCTGAGAGCAGCTGTGGACACGTCTGCTCTCCTCCCTGCTGACCGCTGCCTCCTTCAGCTCCCCGTCCTCCCCTCCCAGGACCTCTCCGCTCAGTCTGCGGTTCCCAAATTGGCCTCCTCTTTCACCTCTCTCTCACTGGAGGCCCCTCCATCTCCATCTCTTCCTCCGCTCTCCCCACTCCATCTTTCCTTCTCTTCACTGCCCCAGAATTCCAGACTCCCTGTCTCTTTGCTGGTTCCCCACCTCTCGGCACTCCCCACCAGTCTCACGTCTCTGCTCCCTCCCTCCTCGCCCTTGCAGAGTACCCCTAGCCCTCAGCCACAGGAGCCGCTCCACAGGCCAGAGAATCCTCTTTAGTTCTGAGTTGCCACCTCCCCGCCTTCCTGTCTGCTCCGTGTGGACTCCCTGGACAAGGCCTCTGCATGTCTCCTTGGCTCAAGGCAGTAGGAGGTGAAGCCATCCTCCTTCTCTGCTCCCAGGAGCTGGTCCAGGCCCGCCTGGCCTGCCCTCTGGGCACATGGGCCAGGCCATGGGTGTCCAGCTTCCCGGGCTTTCCTGGAAGGGCCATTTCCCTGCCTCCTTTCTCCAGCCAGGCTGAGCCCTGATCCTGACCCTGACCCGAGGGTGGCCTCTGTCCCCACCTGAGCAGGCCCTGCATCCTGCTGCCTCGGCGTTCCCACTCCAGCCTTCGTGGGACTATATTGGCAGGTGTCAGCACTGAACAGGCCACTGGGACAGACGCCATGTTCTCCTTCTCCTCAGTGCAAGATGGGAAAACTGAGGCCAGACCATGGAAGGGACCTCCCAAGATCACACACCAGGGTGGGGATGAAGGGGCTAGAACCCAGGAGTTGAATGGCCAGGTCAGGCCTTTTTCTTTGACTTATTACTGCAATATGGGCTTTTCCCCTCCTTCCTTCCTTAAGCTGCAGCCCTTGGCCCAGTGCTGGGTTACCAGGTGGGATGAGAGACCCTCACTGCTCATGGTCTAGTAGCAGAGGGAAGGCTCTGGGCATTCTGGTTGTATATGGAAGGCATAGGAGGGATTGGGGTTAGTCAGGCGGGAGTGTGGAGCCCTCTGGGTCTATAACAACTCTGGGGCAGATGCTGGCTCCTTAGGCCAAGGCAGCAGCCCTGGGGCTGGGGGTGGCTGATGCCCCTGATTGGATGCTGCAGGGTGGCCGATGGGATCTAGGGTCCAGACCAGACCAGCTGCCACTGCCTGTCCTGTCCATGCAGTGAAAGGACATCTGGGGAGCCATGGCCTGGTCCACCAAGTTTGGAGGGCAGAGTGAGGGGCTGTGCCTGAAACCCAGGCCATGTCAGAGGTGGGGGCCCTCGGGGTTTTGAGTCTGACAGCCTATCCCATTTTTCAGGCTGGGAAACGGGCCAGAGAATTGGGCAACCTGCTCAGTCTCACACAGAGTCAGAGAGAACAGGAGCCAGAAATCAGACTCATTCATCCACTCTTTCAGGTTTACTAGTATCTGCCCATCAAGCACCAGGTAGGATTCCAGGGGCACGCAGGTCCTGTCCCAGCCCTCCCGGAGCCTGCACTTTAGTGTTGATGGGCGGTGGTGGTAAGACAATATATGAGCATGTAAATTATATTGATAATTAGCATAAATAAAATAAACATAAAGGAACAGATATATCACCAAAAATATGCATGAATGACAAAACAATTAAAATATGCTCAACATCATTAGTCATTAAATGCTACTAAAACCATGAGATACCACTACACACCTATTATGACAGCTCATTAAAACAGCTGATCAGGCCCAGCTGGTGTAGCTCAGTGGCTGAGCATCAACCTGTGAACCAGGAGGTCATAGTTTGATTCCCAGTCAGGACACATTCCTCAGGTTGTAGGTTCGATCCCCCAACAGGGAGTGTGCAGGAGGCAGCAGATCAATGATTCTTTCTCATCATTGATGTTTCTGTCTCCCTCTGTCCCTCTCTGAAATCAATAAAAATATATTTTAAAAAACTAATCAGGATACAGAGGAACTAGAACGTTCAAACTCTGCTGATGGGAATGGACAATGGCACAATCATTTTAGAAAGTGGACTGCAGCTTCTTAAAAAGTCAATCAAAGTCAACTGTCACTTGAGCCCGCCCTTCCAATCCTAGGTAATTGACCCAAGAGGAAAGCATGCATCTTTCACCTGGGACATGGCCATGAATGTTTATAGCGGCTTCATTTGTTATAGCTCTGAACCAAAGACAACTCAAATGTACATCAGGGGGTGACTAGATAAACGTTCATGCAATGAAATGCTACTTGGCTGTAAGAGGGAATGAACCACGGATACACGCACCACGTGGGTGAATCTCAAATATAAGCAAGCTGAGTAAAAGGAGTCAGATGGAGAAAGTACATATTGTATGATGCCATTTATATAAAACTCCAGAAAATGCAAACAAATCTGTAGCGATGGGAGCAGATCAGTGGTGGCCTGGGGCAGGAAGGAGGGCTAAAAAGGGACAGGAGGAAACTTCTGAGGGCGATGGGTACATGGTCACTGTCTCCGTTGGGGTGATGGTTCCACAGGTGTGTCCACATGTCAAAAATTACCAAGTTGTACATTCTACTTTTTATCTGAATTAGGCAGCATCCCAACTGGTAAATAATAGAGAGGCGCTCCCTCAAACTGTACATTTTAAATGTGTAGACTGAACTAAATGTCACTACGTCTCAGGAATACTGTTTAAAAAATGGGGGAACTCCCTCCATTATAACATAAGGGAATGTGACAGTGACTGGTTGGTGGTAAGAAGCCTTCAAATATGGCCATGAGCTGAGAACTGAATAACAAGAAATGAACCATGTGAGTGTCTGGGGGAACAGTGTTCTGGGCAGTGGGAACAGCCAGCGCAAAGCTTTTACGGGAAGAATGAGCAGAAAGGCGTGTGTGCCAAGAGTGAGCAAGGGGGGTGCCCACTCAGTGTTGTCCGTCCGCTGTCCCAGTACGGGGCGGGAGAGCAGGCTTGACCTAGTAGCCTCAGGACATGTGCACGAAGAGTTTACATGGGCCAGATAATTCCATGAAAATTCCAAAGACAGGGAGGCAACATTGGGCATATAAGACATTTTTGGACAAAGGAGAAGGTTGGAGGATGGGGGGACAGGGTGTTAGGTTTCAGAAGCGAGAATGGGCCATTTGCAGGGAGTGGAAGGAGGTGGACCGCACATGGCGGGCACATCCTTGCTAAATGCCTCAGAGATAATGGGACACAGGGTATCTAGCTAACAGGCCCCCTGTTTACCACACTTAATGCCAGTTAGGCTAAGGTGACACCCTAAACTCGCCTTCCCAAAGCAGGTTTGTCTGTCTGAATCTCTCGGGCAGGAAAGGGGGGTGGGTCGACGGTTCTGTCTGAGTTTTGTTTAACAGTTTAAAATCAGTATTCCAAAAAGCAGCTTCAGCTTCACGGTGGCAGAATTTGGGTCCTTTCAGCTGCAGTGAAGAGAGAGTAGTGGTGATGGCCGCGGGTGAGGGGATGGAGCTGGTGTCAAACAGCTCTAGGGAGGGGTAGTGATCTTGTCTCCCGGAGGCCCAGGATGCTCATCCAGGTCCTTGGAAAAACTGGCACCGTGGACCTGATGCAAAGGGTGATGCTCGGTGTTGGACTGGCCAGCTGCAGAAGGGGACACGCCCTCGCTCCATGAGCGGGAGGCGACCTCTTCCTGGTGTGGGGCAAGGAGATTCCCTGCTCTGAAGGCCCCTGGATCCCGCAGAAACAGGCCTGGGAGGAGGAAAGGCTTTCCTTCCGGCACCGGAGGTTGTGCTTAAAGGGGTACATCCAGGCTTCGGTCAGGGTCGGAGCCAGTCTGGGGTCCAGGCCAGGTTTGTGGTGCCTCTGATGGGATTCAGCCTGACACCTAGTCTGGGCAGGGACGGGCTCAGTTGGAGTGACATAGATGCAGACACTGTGTCCACACCGGAGGCCACCGGGGGTGAGGATTGGTGCGCAGGGAACACTCACCAGAAGCCGAAAGCAAAATCAATAAGCAGGACATTTATCCAGAGAAGCCATTTGTGGCCTCTGTGGGCCCTGATGGGATGCACGTACCACAGTGAGGGGAAGTAGAGCGGAGACCTGGAGCTCAGATTTGCCTGAATGACTCCGAAAGGAGCAATCGTGGTGTGTGTGTGTGTGTGTGTGTGTGTGTGTGTGTGTGTGCGTTCTCACTGCCTCTCTGGGAACATAGTGAGAATCTGAAGGCTGAGTGTTGAGAGCAGGGGACAGAGAAGGGAGGGTGGGGAGCAGCTGGAGAGACAGGGATGTGGTGGAGGAGCAGGGAGCCCAAGAAGTCAGGGAAAAGATGAAAAGATGAGAAGCAGAGGGAGAGAGAGCAAGGGAGACCCAGGGAAGGTTAGAGAGAGACACACACACACACACACGCACACACACACGCACACACACACACACACACAGACAGATGCTGGGATGAGAGTTGAAAGAGAGACAGTGACTCAGAGGGAGAGAGAGACCAGAAAAAGCATGACAGACCTGCATGGGCAGAGAGTTCCTGAGGGACAGGACCCAGAGAAAGAAAGAGAAACCCAGAGAGTGAGAGCGATCAAGACAGAGACATCTTCCCAGAGAGAAGAGAGAGAGAGACAGATGCTGGGATGAAGAGAGAGGAAGAGCAAAGAGTATGGAGCATGATTGAGGTCGACCCAGAGAGAGGGACAGAGGTGGCTGAGAGCACTAGGAGCCCGAGAGGCACAGATAAATACAAGGACCAAGAGGGACAGAGATCAATGGAAGGGATCTGGCAAGATCAGATCTGAGTGGGACAGATCTGAGTCATAGAGGAACACAGTGAGGGTTGGAGAGGAAGACACATCTACTAGAAAGACAGACAAAAGACCAAAAGGGCAAGATGGAGGAGGGCCATGCACAAAACTAGGAAGAGAGGAAAGAGGCCGAGGATGGTGCAGCAGTGGGCGTGCTTCGACCTCAGAGCCTGGGAGAACCCTAGGATTCTGATAGCGTCATACACACCCCAGGAATAGGGCTTGCACATTGTAGGAAAAACGAGAGCTAAGATGTGTAAGCACCTACTGCATACCGGGCACTGGACCAGGACCCCCAGCATGCTCATCTCCTGCACCAGAGTTATTTATTTATTTATTTATTTCATAAATTAGGGTAGAGATCATGTCACACTGCACACAGTAGGTGCTCAGGAGTCCACTCATTGTAGAAACAATGCTCAAATGAACAAGTGGGCAACGGAGGGCCAGGAGACACATCACTCACAGTGGGCTACAGGCTGATTACCCGCTCTGGCTCTGGGGCAGGGTCACAGGGGCAGAACACAGCATATGTGGGGAATGTTGGGGCATACACCACATCCTCTGGGGTGGAGGTGAGAGTGGAACATCATCATTGTTTGTTTGCAGCATTTTGACTTGTGAAGCTTTTGCAAATGTGGTATGTCATTGTCCTCATGGCAGCCTGCTAGGCAGAGTTGTGAAACTAGCGTTGTTATTCCCATTTAAGGGGGGAAAAAACCACAGGAAAAGCTGAGGGATGTACGCAAAGCAGGCTCACGTGTAGCACTCTCTGGACTGGGACCCGGTCAGGGCTCTGCCCAGAGCACAGTGCTGCTAAGAGGTGTGCACTGCTGCCCAGATGGAACACACCACACTGAGTAAATTGTCTGGTGTGAGTGGTGCCTGGCTGGAGTGTTGGGAAACCAATAAAAGATGCCCATGGTAGGCCATTGGGAGGACAAGATTTTAGGACTCTTAAAAAAATGTGCTTATTGATTTTAGAGAGAGAGAAAGGGAGAGGGAGAGAACGATAGAAATATCAATAAAAGAGAATCATCAATTGGCTGCCTCCAACATGCCCCCGACTGGGGATCAGGCCCACCATCTGGGCATGTGCCCTGACCTGGAATTGAACCAGCAACTCTTGGTGCATGGGTCAATGTTCAACCACTGAGCAACACCAGCTGGGAAGATTTAAGGACTCTTGAAATAGTATATCTAGGTTTCAATTCTGGCTTTAGACAGTGATATTGGGCAAATTCCTGAACTACTCCATGCCTAAAATGGAGATAATAATAATTGTACTTTTTTAGCATTTTATGAAAATTAAGTGAATTAATATTTCAAAAGCACCTATAATAAGCTCAGTGCATAGTAAGGATTTGATGTGTTGTTAAAGCAATCAAATGAATCAAATAACTCAGGAATCATCATCACCATCATCATGATCCATGCCCCAGCCAGATGTGGGTCCTAGATTACTGAGTTCTAGGGGAATTCAGAACTCTGGACAGTGCCCCAAGCTTCAGATCCACCATATTGGTCCCATCTGCTCTGTAAAGTTCTTTGGCAGTGAAATGGGTCTTGTTCCTTTATTTTTGGTTATCATGAGCTTGAGGATTCTCCACACCACTCTTTAATGTCTATTCCACAAGGGAGGACACAAAGCTCTTTACCAGGAAGGCCCTTCAAAGAGAGAGGGCGGCCACTTCTGTGGGTCTGTTCTTGAGGAAATGCCCCTTTCTGGAATGAGGGCCTACATCAGATGTGTGGGACCCAGGGACCTGTATTCAGTGTGGTTAGGGAATGTGGCCCCATCAATTTCTCTCAGAGTAATCACCAAGCTCAGACTGGGAAAGAGCAAAGATACAGACAGGGTTGAGGGGAGGACTAGGGATGGGGAATGAAGGCATTAATAAGTTCATAAGGTTACGATGTGGGCTAAGGGTTCTACACAGCTCAAGGCTCGCTTAGAGCAGAAGTCTTCTGCTCTTCCAGTTACTCTAGAGCTGCCCCTGCTCCACTCAAATCCAGGTCCACTCAAATACTGATGGCAACCCACTTCTCATGTGAAGAAATAACCGTGAAATCGCTCGCTTATGACCACCCTCTATGCGCTGAGGCCTTTACACCCATTATCTCAGTTAGTCCTCACAACAGCTCTGTGAGTGAGATACTTCCTGCCCCATGTTACTGATGGGAAACCTGAAGCTCAGAAGGCAAGTAACTGACCCAAAGAAAAACTGCTAGCGGTGGCAAGGACCCCCTCCACCCCCAAGCACACTTCCTTTCAAGAAATATCTCTCTTAGGGCTAGAAATGGAGCCTTCTGTGGGTTTTCAGCCTCTCTCGTGACTTTCTTTGGATGAAAAATTCCCGAGTGCCTTGTACCTGTCATAACTACAGACACTTCAAGTCAAAGGAAGGCATAAGTACGCCCTCAGATATAAGCTCCTGTCAGGACTACCTATACCCTGCCCGCCTGCTCATGCACATCTCTGCTCCTTCCACAGAGGAGGTGGCTGAAGGGAAGAATGCCATCCTCATCGGGATGAGCCAGTGGAATTCGAATGACCTGGTGGAGCAGATGGAGACCATGGGCAAACTGGAGGAGCATCAAGGTGAGATTCTGCTTCTCTCACGACCAGGGTGTGTACATATGTACATTGCAGGGCAGGTCGAAGTGCTAGGGCTTGGGTCTTCTATCTTTCTGGGCACCTCCCCTCTCTGAGCCTGTGAGCCCTGAATTCTGTGACCTGCAGGAACCTTCATGGAGACTTTTGTGGGGTTTTCTGCAGCAGAGAAGTTCCAGGGTCTTTCACAGAGCGTCCTTTGTCCCCAGGAGAATGGGTAACTAAGGGTAGGTGGCAGGGTCCAAGCTCTTTGGACTGCCAGGCCAGGCCTATCGTGCTGGAATCTGTTTGGTAA
Organism: Myotis davidii; assembly: GCF_000327345.1. NCBI lineage: Eukaryota > Metazoa > Chordata > Mammalia > Chiroptera > Vespertilionidae > Myotis > Myotis davidii. The sequence goes on from NW_006285608.1 coordinate 224,989, forward strand.
ACTAGGGTAGCACCTGGAGGGGCCTTTGAGAGGGAGCAGGGCGGAGGGGCAGAAGCAGGAGACTTAAGTTTTGGACTGAGTTGTTGAAGACAGAGTTGTGGCTGGGAATTAATCCAGGAGGCTTTTTATGGAGACGAGTTTTGACCAGAAGATTAATCAGCAGACAAAGCAGCCATATCCTTTTAGGCAGCCATCCATCTGTCCATTAGACCACATTGCGTCGCTAACAGAATGTTTGTTAAAAATCTACTGTGTGTAAAGTGCTTATAGGAGGAACCAAAGGTGACTCAACCGAGGCCCCTGGCTTGTGATGTGTCTCACAATGTAAGTCAAGACCTAAGGGAGTTGGGCTTAAGTGGAAGGTTGTTGGGCCCAGAGGTGAGAGACAGGAATTTAGGAAGGAGGCAGGAGAGGGTGGCTCAAGGAAAGGTTCCTGACAATGAAGCTATGGAGCCAGGCTTTGAAAGGCAAGTGGAGGATGTAGCAGAGGTGGTCATAACATCTGAGATGACATATGGGGAAACCGAGGCTCAGAGAGGAGCTGTATATGATGAAGGTGGGACTGGTGTGAGGCTCCCACCTATCCCAGATGTAGGTGCTAACCTCCGTATTTGTCATCCTGAGGCCAGTTCTTTCTCTCCCTCCTCCCCACCCCCTATATCACTCCTTCGATTTCCCCTCATCCTCATCTCCTCTTTTCTTCCTCTCCTGGTCCAGAAATGCCTCAGTCACGGTCTGGGCCAGAGCTGCTAGCCCGGGAAGGCCATCGTATCAGGATCTGTTCGGGGAAATGCGCTGGGCCAGCCCAAGAGAAAAACACATCTTGCTGTTGGCCGTCTCAGTGATGGCTGACTTGCCTGCAGCCTCTGCGCCTTTCCTCACCCCATCCTACCTCCTTGGTTTTGAGCCCTCCCCTGGCAAAGGGCCTATCCTGAGGAATGGACAGGCCTGGGGTGATGGTTCTAATAGGCAAGTGAAGAAACCCAAGGCTCAGAGAAGCCCTGTCTTGCCCAAGGTCCTCCAAGTTGGTGGCAGCATCACACTCAGATCTCTAGGCTCTTGATTCCCAGACCAGGGCTTCTCCTCCCAGATAGGACGGAGGCCATGAAGCCCAGAGTCTTAAAGGAAAGCCCCACCCCTAGGCCACTGTCACTGTCCCAGGAAGGCAGGCTCTGCGTCTGATCATCAAGGCCAGCCCAGGGCCAGTTTCCGGTCTTCACAGGCACACATTTGCCGATGGACCCTCGTTTGCTCTTTCCTTCACCTGGGGACCCTGCAGGGGGCCCACAAGAGGTCATGGGCTCCAGATGCTTCCCCAGGACAATGCTTGGTAGCTACAAAAAGACAACCCCAGACTTGTACTCACCACCCATCTGGCCACCCAGGTCCCACCACCAGCCTCACTTGCCTGCCAAAAGCTATGTGACTCAGACACAGTGTGAGCTAAGGAGTGGGTGAGCGAGAGGCAGTGCGGCCGGGGGGGCGGGGGGGGGGGCAGGAGAGAAGGAAGCAGAGGGAGATTGGTGGGAGAGGCGGCGACTGCATCTCTGGAATCTAAGAGGTCTGGGGTTTGAACCTTGGCCCTGCCGGTCTGTGGCTTTGTGGCCAGGGAAAGGCTTGTGGCTTTGTGCTTCTTCCTCTGCAGAGCGGGGCCAGCACAAAAGCTGTGAGGATTAAACGAGCTAATACTTGCAGCGTGCATTCAATACCAGGCCATGAGCTTGCTGGAAGCGGGGGGAAGAGTGAAAGGTGGTGCACAGGTACCACGCTCACCGACGCTGCATGGTATTCAGGAGAGGCTGAATTAGGGGCAGTGCTTGGTTGCGTTGAGGATTGATGCTGTCTCCTCCCAGCACAGATGGGGAGCAGGAGGGCGAGAGAGGAGAGGAGGAGAGGAAGAGGGAACCAGCCCTGTTTCCAGCTCCTTCTGAGTCTCATTCCCCAGGAGACTCCTAATGCGAATTCCCACAACACAACAGAACACACACATTAATTTCATTCATTTCAACAGTCATTTATGGAGCCACGACAGGCTCGACCCTGGGCTAGAAGTGGGGGAAATCAACAGGAGTAGGCTGGCATTGCCACTCTCTGAGGAGCTCACAGCAGAGAGGAAAACTATGCAATTAAACAGACTGAAGAGGGGGCCTTAGGAGAGGCTCCGAGGGAAAGGCTTATGTCAAAATCGGTGGCACAGATAGAGCTCTACTCCTGCCTCCCTCAGACATCCTTCCCTGAAACGTGGTCGTGTGTCTCTGCTGGGCCCGAGTGTCTCCCAGATCTTGGACGGTTTACACGCTCAACTTACAGCTCCGTGTGTCCATGCTGGCGAGTGGTGCCGATTTAGACCCCACACCCACCGGTGGCAGAAGCTGAGGGTCTTCGTTACTCACGTGTGACTTTTTCCTGCTTCGCTGTCTGTGAATGGTTTCCGTGCTGCTCCTGCTAAGGAGTGTTGTGTTTCTAAGTACCCTTATGGATGGAGCAGCCCTGCCACAGTCCCTGCTGTGCAGCGGGCCCACTTTACTGCCTCACCAGCTCCCACGGGCTGAGGCTCAGTTTGTGGAGTTGACGGTGCGGTTTTCAGCCTCTAGTCCCCGAGCCTCTGTCCGTCTGAGCTTTCCGTGGGCCTCCTCCAGGCTGGCTTCTGCTTTCGTCTCTGCATTGTAGCTCCCTTGTTGTTTCTGGCACTTCTGTACGATTCATTCTTTATTTTGAGCTTGGTTCTATATGGACATTTTTTTGGTAATATATTGCCCAGTCTATATGTTTTTTTAATGAAGGGGACCCTTCAGCATCAGTTCAGTTCACTCTATTTATTATTATTACTATTTTTTATAATGGCATGCATCGCTATTTTTATTTATCATTTTTTAATTGGGTAAAATATACGTAATATAAAACTTACCATTTTTAACATTTTCAAGTGTACAGTGTCATGGCATTAAGTAGATTCATACAGTTGTGCAACTATAAACCATTCCTGTCCAGAACTTTTTCATCATCCCAAACTGAAACCCTGTACCCATTAAACATGAACTCTCCATTCCCTACTTCCTGCCCGCCCCCCCACTCCCCCACCAGCCCCTGCTTCCACCATTCTGCAATCTGGCTCTATGAATTTTACTGCCCTGGGGACCTCGTGTAAGTGCCATCATGCAGTGTTTGTCTTTTTATGTCTGGTTTGTTTCACTTAGCATCATGTCCTCGAAGTTCATCCCTATGGTAGCATGTGTCAGAAATTCTTTCCTTTTTCAGGCTGAGTGATATCCCATTGTATGTTTCTACCATAATTTGTCTACCCAGTCACCTGTTGGTGGACATGTTTCCACCTTTAGCTATTGTGAATAATGCTTCTATGAACATTGACGAACAAATAATCACCTTATTTCTTGAACACATTTTCATTGTAAACAAAAAAGCACAAAGAAAACCGAAGTCTCCCTTATCGACTTCTTCCCATCACAGACCTCACTGCAGACTTTATCAATGCGGAGGGGATCTCTATAGAGATAGATCCTATCATCTGCTATTGCCGCCACTTAATTTTCATTTTTCACTTCGTAGTTGATCTTGGAGAGCTTTTCACATGAATCTGTACACTGAGTGGCCAGATTATTATGACCACCTGATGTTTGTAGGCAAATTAGCTATAATTTCGCGCTGAAGTTGCTAGAGGGCCAGACCATTATAAACAGGGAAGCAGGTTGTTTACCACGACAGTAGAAGTGAATTGTGTCTGAAGATATGGGTAAACAACGTGATTTAACAGCCTTTGAACGTGGGATATATTTGAACATGAGTGGCCAGATTATGATGACCACCCCATCAGTACTTCGTTGGGCCACCTTTTGCCTTCAATACTGCGGCGATTCTTCTTGGCATTGACTCCACGAGATGTTAAAGGTGATGCGAGGAATCTGACACCATGCCTGATGACTAGCACTGTCCAGTTCTGTGAGATTGGATGGTTGCGGAACCAGCTGCCTGATGGTTTTTAACTTCGTCCCACAAATGCTCAATTGGATTGAGATCTGGTGATTGTAGGGCCACCTAGACAAGATAAAGTCTCCCTCATGTTCTTGAAACCACTCCTGCACAATATGAACACCATGGCATGGCACATTGTCTTGATGAAAGAAGCCATCTCCATTTGGATCACCAAATTGAAGATGGTTTATCTTGGTATCTGCAGACAGCAAAGGTGTTCAAACAGGCCTTCAGCTTCCATATCCCATACGATGCAGTGTACAGCTAATTTGCCTACAAACATCAAGTGGTCATAATAATCTGGCCACTCACGTTCAAATGTATCCCACATTCAAAGGCTGTTAAATTGCGTTGTTTACCCATATCTTAAAAAAAAGCACTTCTACTGTCGTGGTAAACAACCTGCTTCCCTATTTATAATGGTCTGGCCCTCTAGCAACTTCAGCACGAAATTATAGCTAATTTGCCTACAAACGTCAGGTGGTCATAATAATCTGGCCACTCAGTGTCTATTCAACTCATTCTTTTTACTGATACTATAGCATCATCTACAATAGATGGACCATCATTTACTTGACCATTCTGCAGTGATAGACATGGGAATGTTTCATTATTTAAAAAAGCTGCCCTGGTCAGTGTGGTTCAGTTGGTTGAGCGTTGTCCAGTGCACAGAAAGGTCGCCAGTTCAATTCCTAGTTGGGGCGCGCGCGCGCACACACACACACACACACACACACACACACAGCAACGTGGGTTGAAAGCATAAGCATCCACAGCTGTCGTAGATACTGCCGGAAAGTTTCCAGAAAGACTTTGCAAATTTATATTCACACCAGCAGTGGATTAGGTTAGCCATTTCTCCACAGTGTTACCAGACTTGATCTTATCAACTTAAAGTTTTTACCTGATTAATGGGTGAAGGGATTTTGTTGTTTTGTTTTGTCCTTCCTTGATTGCTAGTGAGATCGATCATCTTTTCATAAATGTGTTGACCAAAGCTATTTTCTTTTTTCTGAATTTCTTAAACATGCTTCCCCCCCGCCCCCCTCATTTTCTATTAGTTTACTTGTCTTTTTCTTATTGTTTTTTAGGAGTCCTTTATATATAATCTGTGTATAAGTTATTTGAAATATTTGCCTCTTAAATCATGCCACTTGGCTGAATTTTCTTAGTAGGGCTCATGGTTTGTCAGTTTTCTGATGTCCTATCATTCACAAATCTTACTGGTTTTATCCTTGCCAACATTTACACGGCTTGCTTTTTTTTTAAATTGCATTGCACAGGATCTCCAAATAGCTGCTGAGTAACAGGAATGATAGCAGGCTTTCTTGTTTGATTCTGACTGTAATGCTGTCATCACCTCCTCCTCCTCCACCTCCTCCTCCTCGCCCTGCTCCTCCTCCACCTCCTCCTTCTCCTCCTCCTTTCACTCCTCCGCCACCTCTCCTTCCTCCTGCCTTTCCTTCAGTTCAGCACAGTGAGGTATGACTTACATTCTGTAACTTTCACCCTCTTTATTGTATAGGTCTCACTGCTGCTTCTTCATGATTTCTCTTGGATTTACTTCCTTTTTTCACTAGAATATCACCTCAGATAGGAACTGTGATAGAAACTTTCCAAGTCCTTGCATTTCTTTTATTTTAAAATATGTTTTTATTGATGTTAGAGAGAGGGGAAGGTAGAGGGAGAGAGAGAAACATCAAAATTGATCGGCTGCCTCCTGCATGCCCCCTGCTGGGGATCAAGCCTGCAGTCAGGGCATGTGCCCTGACCAGGAATGGATCCTGTGACCTCCTGGTGCCTGTGTGGAAGCTCAACCTCTGAGCTACACCAGCTGGGCAGGGCAAGTCCTTGCATTTCTAAACATGTCTATATTTTGCGTTCTCATGAATACAAATTTGCCTGTGTTCATAATCATGTTCCCAACCACCTTTAAAGATATTCCTCACGGCCTCCTTGCATTTAATGTTGTTGGTGAGAAGTCTGAGGCACATTTGTGGGTAAACTGATTTTTTTTCTCTCCTTGAAGCTTTACGTTTTAAAATATTTATTCTTTTTCTGGAGTCACAGACAATGCTTTGTAGTGTGTCATGCCTGCGCTTGCTATGCTATTTCTCCATTACTGTGATGTTTTCTTTTTATTTCTTCAAGTGTTGCTTTATGTTTTCTCGCTCCAAATTTTATGTTAGACAGACACTGGGATCATGTCTCAACTTGCTCTTTCTCTTCTTATGTCTTAACTAGAGGCCTGATGCACGAAATTCATGCAAATAGGGGAGGTCCCTCAACCCGGCCTGTGCCCTCTCGCAGTCTGGGAGCCCTCAGAGGGCTCCACTGCCGCGGAGGCAGGAGAGGCTCCTGTCACCACCGTTGCCTGATCATCTGCCTCCTGATGGTCAGTGTGCATGATAGCGACCAGTCATTCTGCCATTTGGTTGATTTGCATATTAGCCTTTTATTATATAGGATCCTTGCTGGGTTCTGGAACTATTCCTCCATTCTAACCTGACAAACTGCTCATCAACTTTCTCTTCCCCCTCTGCTCCTATTCCTTTGGTTAGCAGTTCTGTGAGTTTTTGTTTGTTTATTTGTTTTTGTAAATATGTTTTTATTAATTTTTAGAGAGAAAGGGAGAGGAAGGGAGAGGAATAGAGAGAAAGAAACATCCATGAGAGAGAAACGTCATTGATTGGCTGCCTCCTGCACACCCCCACTGGGGATTGAGCCCACAACCTGGGCATGTGCCCTGACTGGGAATCGAACCTTGGCCTCCTGGTTCACGGGTCAATGTTCAACCACTGAGCCACACTGGCCAGGCTACCGTTGATTTTTGTACATCGATTTTGTATCCTGAACCCTTGCTGCACTCATTTGTTATATATTTTTGGAGGGGATTCCTTAGGATTTTCTATATAGAAGATCATGTCATCTCCAAATAGGCGTGGTTTTACTTCTTCTCTTCCAATCTGGGTGCCTTTTATTTCCTTTATTTACCTGGTTTTCCGGGCAAGATCCTTTGGTATAATATTGAATAGAAATGGGGAGAGCCAACATCTTGTCTTATTCCTGATCTTAGGGGGAATGTTTTCAGTCTCTCACCATTAAGTACTCTTAGCTGTGGGTTTTTGTAGTCATCCTCTATCTGGTTGAGGATGTTTCCTCTTATTATGAGTCCACTGAGTGCTTTTACCATGAAAGCGTGTTGGATGTTGCCAAATGCTTTTTTTCTGCTTCTGTTGAGATGATCACGTGGTTTTTGTCCTTCAGTCTATTAATATGATGCATTGCATTGATTGATTTTGAACAACCTGGCATTC
>NW_006285608.1:232313-235941 GCF_000327345.1 Myotis davidii
TGGGATAAATCACTTGGCCTTTGCCAGGTCAGTAATCTTTTATGCTCTGGGTTTACATCTCTCTTCCAGATAATTTATGCTTAACAGCCCAATGAGCTGTCACTTATGGGACTATTTACAATCAGGGCTCTTCTTGTTTTTGAACAGTGTCATCAAGCCACATTGCCACGAGAGGAAGGAAGCAGCCTAGGTGTCCACGAACATTTGCTCTCTCTTCAGCTTTCCAGGGAGCTGTGTTTCCCTACCATTCACCCCTGACTCGAGTTTATGCCCTTGTGTCTAGATATTTGGTTCTCAAAGAGTGGTCCCCGGGCCAACAGCATTAGCATCACTTAGAAACGTGTCACAAATGTCAAGCTTGGAGCCCCATCCCAGCCTTACTGAATTAGAAACTCCATGAGTGGGGCCCAGCGTCTGTTTCAGTGATCTCTTTTCAGTGGTTGGCAAACTGCGGCTCGGCCAACCGCGGCTCGCGAGCCACATGCAGCTCTTTGGCCCCTTGAGTGTGGCTCTTCCACAAAATTCAGACTTCTGCGAATAGGCCACGAAGTTTCAACCACAGTGTATGTGCGCACACACCCGTGGTATTTTGTGGAAGAGCCAGCCACACTCAAGAGGCCAAAGAGCCGCATGTGGCTCGTGAGCCGCGGTTTGTTGACCATGGCTTTAGGTGATTCTGGTGCCGGCTAAAACTTGACCACCATTCATTATTATGACGCTAGGTTGGTTCAAATGGATCCATTTCCCCATAGGCCCTGCCTTCTGTCCTGGAGTTGGATATCCTCTGTCCACATGGTTGGTTTTCCTTTCATACCCAGCAGTCTTTGCATGCGGCTCCCCCTTACCTGTCTCTGAGGAATGCAATGTCTGTTTACTGCACCCTGTTGGCCTCTAATTGTTGGGGGTGGGGGCGGGGAGAAAATGCTGCTGGGTGAGGTGACCCATTTGCTTCTGATTTGTTCAGCCTTCCAGGGCATACTGTCCCTCAAACATTCATCCCTCCTCACCCCTGGGGACAAAGGGCCCTGCCTGGAACAACCAAGGGTTGGGGGGAAGGACTGCAGACCTGGCTCCTCTACCCTGGAAGCCCAGACAGGGGCAAGAGCAGGAGGCTCCTGTATTTCCCACCTGGGGGCCTGCTGTTCCTCCCAGCTGCCCCGTTCTGCCGGCCACAGGCCTTCCTTCGCGGGATTGCGGCTATGGTTTCCTGTCTCCCGAGTTGGCTTTCTGGGCATTTGCCCTCGGCAGTCACACAAGGCTCCCTACTTCACAGGGTCTCACACTGGCGTTTATGCTCTGCTGTTGCCATCATAAAATTTTAAATAGTTTTTAACAAGGGCTCCGCATGTTTGTTGTTTGTTTTGATGGTCACTGCAAATTATGTAGCCAGTCCCTCCCTCCCTCCATCATATCTCTCTGCCTTCTGCCTTTGGGCGATGCCTTATAGTTTCTGGCCTGCTGAGGACATCCCTTGTTATTTCACAGTGCCACTAGAGATTAATTCGTAGAAAATCTGTAATGTCATTTTCTAGGGCTTTGGGGCAGGCGAAAAAGGCTGGATCACGTTGCCAGTTTACTGTCTCTATCCAACCCTACTGGATGCTTCTAAAACATGACCCCGGTGATGTCATTCTGCTGGGGAGTTGGCAGGCCTTTGTTGCCTGCAGAATGAAGTCTAACCCCGCCAGCCCGGCGTGGCAGGCCATCCTAACCCCTCCTTCTTCGAATCATTATAATTGTCTGGGGACAGTAAGGTCGCCATCACTACAAGAATCAAGGAGCCCAGGAGGGATACTATCAAGGGCCTGTCCCATCTGACTCTGGTATTCACGACTTCCGGGCCACACCTCTCCTCCTCTTCATTCACCCTGTGTTCCAGCCAGTTGCCCAGGGGTGCTGCTTGCTGACCCTCGAGCCCACTTGAGCTGTTCCATCTCCTGCCTTCACCTGCTTTTCTCCGAGTTCATCTCTAGTTCTCGCAACCCTATGCACCTTCTCCGGGAGCCTCCCTGATAGCGCAGCCGCTCCCAGACCTGCTCCTTGGTGCCCAGCACAGGTTGGGGGGCTGTCGGCACAGCGCTGACCGGTCTGCTTACCGGTGGGCCTTTCTGGGGTGTGCTTCGCCACTCTTTCTGAGCCTGAGTGGTGAGGGGTTCACATGCATTCGTGCATTCTCTGCCCACTTACGCGTTCAGTGCACACACACTGCTCCTCACTCTGTCAGACTCTGTGCCCATCAACGTTGGCAGAGACTTAGAAATAGACTCAGCATTGACCAACTCCCACACTCGGGGTCGGGCAGTTACAGTCCAGGAAGCAAATTGCTCTAACGAGAGTGGAAGCAAAGGACAGAAGGATCGAAGAGGATGTGGGCTCGAGCTGCAACAGGAGTTAAGAAAGCCTTTCTGGGCTCGGGGCCGGCCAACGAGGGCACAGCAGGCAGAGGGCACAGCAGGCAGGGATGTGCGGGAGGTATGAGAAGGCAGGGGGATTTGGGGAAGCACCTCCTGCAGAGTTCATCTTGACTGAAGTTGGGGTGCAAGGTGTTGGGCTGGGGGATAGTGTAAGGGGTGGGAGGTCAGGGAGAAGAGGTGGAGCGGGAGAGCTGGGGGTCAGGCCTTGAATGTCAGGCGAGGAGAGGGTTCCTCTCAGGAGCACCCCTGGGGACCCACAGAGCAGTGTAAGCAGAGGGGTGAGGAGCCATTTGTTTTAAAAGATCATCCCGGAAGCCAGTATAGAAGATCGTAGCAGGGGCCAGGGCATGAGTGCAGCGGGCATTGTGATGGCCCGGGTGAGAGGTAATGAGTGTGAACTTTGACCTTGCAACTCAGCAGAGGCTCAGGGCTGGGGACACTCTGAGCAGGGAGGCAGCATATGGGTCAGCCCTGCTCCACGGGCCGAGTTACCAGGCTGGGCTAGAGCCTGGTTGGGGGTCAGCTGCTCCCATCCCTGCTCCGTGGAGGCTGCCAGCACGTTTGGGAGTATCAGGAGGGGCATTCCCAGTGTCTTCTCCCCCAGGCCCATCTGTCTGAACTCCTCCAGCGGCACCCAGCCCTCCCCTTAGAGGAGGAAGACGCCCCTGTTTCAGGTGTTTGGTGGAAGCCTTCTGATCTTAGCCACAAGGTCCGTTCTCCTGCTCTTGGGTTGCTGGGTTTGTTGGAAGGGCCTGGGAAGAGGGAACATAAAATCGCTCAGGGAGCCATTGGAGCAGGTGATGTGGCTCCCACGTGCGGGCCTGTGTGGTTGGGACAGGCAGATGAGCCGGGCTGAGCCTGGGGCAGGCGACCAGGGCCCTGCCCCCAGTTCCCAGCCCTTTCTGTGTAGCTGAACTGGCAGCTTCCGCCTATGAAGAAAGCTCCAGCTGAGGCAGGGCTGTGGGGCCCAGGGCCCTGGAAAGCTGCAGGCCAGTGGGGTCTCATTTAGCCAGCTGCACATTTGATTAATCACCCTCGTCCTGGGAGCCTGCTAATCTGGAAGCTGGCTTTGTCGCTGACTCCTCTGCTCACTCGCTGGCAGCTGAAGGGAGCTGGAGCCTGGGCTGGGGCTGGGCCTTGGGCTGGGACTGGGGCAGAGGCTGGGACTGGGGCAGGGGCAGAGGCTGGGGCTGGGTCTGGGGCAGGGGCAGGGT
>NW_006285608.1:236050-237494 GCF_000327345.1 Myotis davidii
TCAGTTTCTACTGTGCTGGCTCCACACTCTCCTTGTCAACACAAGCTCCTTTGTGCCCAGCCAGGTTGGTGGCCTCCCCAGCCCCTGCCATGCAGATGCCAGCTCAGGCTTTACATCAGGAGAGACAGCCTGAGGAAACATGGGTCCGTCAAGGCCTCAGGACACTTCTCACCAGTGCCCTGTGTACGCCCCCCTTTTCCAAACCCCTGACCCCCGCTGCTCAGCCCCTGACTTGTAGCAGCCTGTCTGCCTCGATGACTCCCTACTTCAGGGAGTTGCCCCGGCCATCCCAGCAGCCCTGGCTGGCGAAAGCTCCCGGCCCCCATCAAACAGGGGCACAGGTGAGGTCACGGGAAGAGCCCTCAGCAGAATTGGGGTGTCAAGGGAGTAGAGCTAACCATTGGGTGAGTGACTTTATCCTTGTGAGCCTCAGTGTCCTTGTCTGTGAAGGGGCCTCTTCTATGCAGCTGTGGGGTCACAGTGACCTAACGGTGGGGGCCACGGGGCACAGGGGAGCCCAAGGACAACCCCTCCTGCTTACAACGCTCCTGGACTGGCTGTCACTACCCCTCTAACATTCTTCCTCCACCCGGTACATACCATGTGAACCCTGCACACCAACACCTGAACCACTCCCTTCTGACCCCTTCCTGGGAGCCCTGGGGTCCTTGGGGAGGCTGCAGATACATTTCTAGGGGAACTCACAGTCAAGGTCAGAAGAGACGGCCTTATCGAGCCCTAGGATCTGGACTCTGGATCTGAGCTTGGGCTCAGGCTGGCGGTGAGGCCTCTACATTGCTTATCCATGTCCCAGACCCCAGTCCAGCCACTGCGGTGCCATCCCGCAGGCCCAGGGGGTATCTGTTGATGACAGCAGGTACCTTCTGCTGCAGGTGGGTGTGCAAATCAGGAGGTGCGCCTCACTGGAAAGCAGAAAAGGCAGGGGGGTGGGGGTAGGGGGAGGCTTCAGCATGGTAGAGGGCAACCTTCCCCTGGACAGGTGTGACTATGCCAGGCCCTAAACACACAGGGCAGCGGGGGAAGGCTAGGACTCCTGGCGCCAAAGGGCTCCTTCTGCCTGCAGAGCCTGGGGCTCGGACAGAGCTGCTGACTTGCTGAGCTCTCAGAGGGGCGTGGTGTGGGGGCCTCCACTTCTCAGATTCCAGCCTCACTGTGGATATAGGGAGCTTTACTGCTCCTGGGGATTTGGCTTAGGTCTGTTTCTGTGGTTCCCAAGGCAGATGGGGAGGGTGGAGAAGGCAGAGGGGGTGGGGGCGGAGATGGTGAGGGCATTTGAGAGGGAAGGGAAGGGGCCTTCGCTGAACCTCACCCTGTGCTGGCCCTTGGGACCCAGAGCTGACCTGTGAGGACAGAGGTCCTGAGGATTGAGGTTTCCAGGAAAGAGTTGAGACCTCATGGAAGAGATGGCCCCAGGGTTGGTTCC
>NW_006285608.1:237541-251653 GCF_000327345.1 Myotis davidii
GTGAGTCCGAAAGAGGGAAGTGGGAGGAAGAACAGGTAAAGGTGTGCAGGCTGTGCTGTGAGTGCAGATCCGGAAACAGTGACCCGGTTGGCGCAGGGTGAGCAGGAGGGGTGGGACACGGGCCTGGGGACACGGCAGCTGTACGGAGGGGCTTGCTTGCCAGGCTCGGAATTTGATGATGGGATGCCCCTGGAGTGCCAGCTCTAGAAAGATGAATCTGGAGAAGCCAGAGGCAGAGAAATTCAACAGACCAATGCCAATGCCAGGGAGGTATCTGTTGATGACAGCAGGTACCTTCTGCTGCAGGTGGATGTGCAAATCAGGAGGTGCGCCTCACTGGAAAGCAAGCAGGTGGTGACATCAGGGCCTTAGGTTCCTGTCCTTTGACCCAGGAGTCTCTTTCAGTGGATGTATTTGTTGTTGTTGTTGTTAATTCTCATCTGAAAATATTTTTTCCATTGATTTTTAGAGAGAGTGGAGGGGAAGGCTGAGCCCACAGAGCAGAGAGAGAGAACCATTGATGTGAGAGACACATCAATTGGTTGCCTCCCACACTCGCCCCGACTAGAGCTGGGGATTGAACTTGCAACCCAAGTATGTGCCCTTGACTGAAAATCGAACCCGAGACCCCCCAGTGCACGGGCGATGCTCTAACCACTTAGTGACACCAGCCAGGGCTCGGTGGATGTCCTTTAAGGAAATCACAGGAAATGCTGAAAGAGCTCCTATCACAAAAATGTTCATTGCAACAGCAATTACAATGGTGCAATTTAGAATCTTCCCACCAATGGGATAATGTTAAAGTCAACCACGATACATCATCTCCATAGCGGATTATATAGCTATTGGAATGATGTTTTTAAGGATTGGGAGCTATTTATGCTTCAGCTTGAAGTACAAAAGTGTATTTCGTGCTTCTTTATCATGTACGATGAGCCAGCCATCGACCTATTTATTGGAAATACAGAGCTAATATGATGGGAAAGACAGGAAGGAGTGACATAGAATGGAATCAGTGGTTTTCTGCCAGTGATGGGATTATAAGGAATCTTTTCCTTGTTAAGGTTTGTTAGTGTTTCCCAAATGTTCAGTAAGAAGCTTGTATTACTTTGTAATTATAGAAAAGAGCGCTCTGCAGTAAAAGGAAGAAGCTATTCTGAGAAGCCAGGATGGAGTTCTGTGTTTGGGCAGCATGCGTCTGTGTGTCGGAGGAGAGGGGCTTGTTTCAGTCCATTATTCATTTGACAAATACTGAGAAGCACTGTCCTAGGCCTGACCTCTCCTGTGCCCCCCCCCTCCCCCATGAACAACACGGAAATGCCTCCCATTGTGGAGTCTACCTCTCGAGAAGGGGGAGGGCGTGTTGAGGCGATTGGGAGGCAGACCCCCCACACCCTGTGACTGATTGAATGTGGGGACAAAAGAGGGAAAAGGCTGTGGCCAACTCCCAGCCGGGGGTGGGGGGGTGGGGGGGGGAAAAAAAGGGGAGGAAGGTGCCTTCGCTGAGGTGGGACCCTGGGGGGCGTGGTGAGGGTGTGCAGCCTGGAAGCATCAGAGCTGATGTCCGGGAGGCGGCAGGAGATCTGGATCAAACAGTAGGAAGAGGGGCCTGGACTAGAGGCAGAGACTTGGCAGTTGCCTGCAGGTAAGTAAGTGCACAGGGGGCAACGCCAGGGAGGCAGGTGCTGTGTGACGGTGGGGAGAGGAAGTGCCAGAGAGGAAGGCCCAGGAGGAAGGTAGCCAGTCTCCGCCCCCCCCCTTTGTCCCCAGGCAATGATGCTTTGTCTGGATAAAGAACCCAGAGCTAAGTGGGACAGAGTGGGGGCAGGGCCTGAGGGGCTGGGAGAGTCTGCCCACCCCCAGCTCAGGAGGGGGACATTGAATGGAGGGGCAGGAGCAGCCATAGTGACCTCCCAGTGCCTGGCCAGCAGTGATGGGGATGTCTGCTCATGGATCTTTCTTTTTCTGCAGGAGAAGGGAGCGCGCCCTGCACGTCCAGCGTCCTGCAGGAGAAGCAAAGTGAGTTACAACCTTCCTCCCCATCCCGCACCCCCCCCACCATCTTTCCTTTCCTTGGATGGGTCCAAGCTCCATGGGCCTGGGGCCTCTTGTCCACTCACAGCCCAGGGGCTGGTAGGGTCTTCGTCACTGTGCTGGTGGGCAGGATCAGCGGGCCTGGGGCCGCTCTCTGCTCCATGAGCTGAGCCCTGGGTTCTGAGTTCCCACACACACTGCACAGCTGGGCTTCAGAGCCAGAGGGACAGCCTGAGGCTGGGGCTGGGAGGCTGAGCCCACAGAGCAGATGGGACTGGGGAAGCCTCGTGCGTTGTTTGCATTGGGGGGAGAGAGAGAGAGAGGGGACCAGAATGGGGAGCAAGGCTTCCTGAGCCTTTAATACTGTCTCATTCGGGTGACACAACTACCAGGAACTCCAGATGGTGATGTGGTGACTGGGCTCAGAGGCCCTCAGTCAAGGGTTATGCCAGGGCGTGAGCGGTGCATCCATCCCCCAGAGGCCATGCCTGTAGGGCCTGAGCCTCCCGAGGCCTTGTCATCCTTCTGAGCGGACAGGCTCCTCCAGGCTCCCTTCTGCCTGTGTTTTCTCCGGAACCGAGCAGAGGATTCCACCAGGAAAGACTTGGTAAAGATGTCCATTTGCTGACAAAGTAACCTCAGGACATAGTACCTGGAGGTGTGGGGTGATCTTGGTGGGCACTGTCTGAGCCACATGTCTTTGTTCTGGGCAGCATTGAGTTTCCCACGAGGCCGGGGGCAGGGAGAGGAGCCTGTTTGTGTTTGGGAGGAAGATATATATGCTCAGAACTCCCCTCCTTCTCTCTCCTGCTATTTTGATCGGTGGTTGCAGCTTTGGGGGTGTGGGGAGGGAAAATAAATTCCCTTCTACCCTTCTAAGTTCTTGTAGCTGGACTAATGATGAAATGGACATGAAACAGATGAACAGGGGAAAATGACCAAATGGATTACATATGTGCTCATCAGGTTCCCTAAGGACACACTGGACTCAGGAGATGGAGGCAGGGGTCTGGGACTTCAAAAGACAGGGAGGCAATTCACAGGTAGACGAGGAAGAGCACACCTGTGGCAAACAAATGCTTGCTGGGCCCAGTGGGCCACAGAGGGGCTGTGCAGGCTCCTCCTGTCCCCCAGTCAGTTCATATTGTGCTGAGGTGACAGCCCTCTTCCTGTGGCAGGTTTTCTGCCAATTCCTTTAGTCAGGCGAGGGGGAGGGAAAGACTTTTTCTGATTCTTTTGTTTCTTAAAAATAGCCAGCTTAAAATAATATCGCAAAAGGCATATTTTGGGGTGGTAAGCTCTGCTGTTCTTCGAGGGGCTCAGCCCGCTCTGCCTACCCCTTCCGCAGGCGCAAGCCTTCCTTGAGGCCTCCCTCCAACCTCTTCCGTCCCCATGCAGGTCGGGTACCTGCAATGCCAGCTTCCCAGGGCCCGGCTCCAGCTCCAGCAGGTGCGCAGGCCTCCCGAGAAGCTTTCTATGGTCTATCATGCAGTGGCGATGCAAGACAGAGCCCCTCGGGGCTGGGAGGCATCGTGTCTGTCAGGGGCAACCCCGAGACACAGGCCACAGTACACTGGGGGGTGGGGCGGGGAGGGCAGTGCAGGGAGGGGTCACTTGCCCTTTCCTGTGTCCTCACCAAATGTGAGGGACTGAGCTCAGCAAGGTGAGGGGAGCGTGTTAAAATGCGCCCCGGGATTTTAACTTACAGACGTGACTGAGTGGCAAATCAGAGAAATCAATGCCATTGAAAAACCTTGTTATTTACAGTTCGCAAGTGGAGGGGCCACGCCAGCCCTCGCCACGCAGGCCACAGGGGAAGCAGGCAGAGGTTTGATCGGGAGGCGGGAGGAGGGGAAGCCTGTGCGGAACCTCTTGTATTTTCTGAGGGGAGGACGGCAGGGCAGAGAAAACCGCGTAGGACTGGCTGGTTCCAAAAGTGTCTGCGGCTCCGGCCTCCAAGTCTAGTCTCTAGGCTGCTCCCTGGCCCTGGGTGATTCCGGGCAGGGAAATATGGGCTTGGTGTGAGAGCTAGATAAAGGGGGTGCATTGATTGGCTTGCCTATGACAGGCGAAGGCCAGTTTACTGTGTCCAGGAATTGGCACGCCCAGCTAGGCACCCCCGAGATGTCAGAACAACATAAAATGAAAAAAAAGCACATGATTAATATGGGGATGTTGGGAACCTGAGAGAGGAAAAGGGCCCAGATCATTCCTTCTGGGCTTCTAGGACAGGAAACCACAGCCAAACCACAACGCCAATCAAATCGACCCGATGTTTGGTGTCTTCTAGAACTGGCTAAGAAACATGTGTATAAGTTTATATTTTCACCGTTAAGTATAGATTGTGGTCAGAATTATGCTGCTTAAGGATATTATTATTTTTAAACACATTTTTATTGATTTCAGAGAGAAAGGGAGAGAGATAGAGAGATAGAAACATCAATGATGAGAGGGAATCATTGATCGGCTGCCTCCTGCACGTCCCCTACTGGGGGACCAGGCCCGCAACCCAGGCATGTGACCTTGACGGGAATTGAACCTGGACCCTTCAGAGATCCTGCCTACAAATTTGTGCATTCTAATAATTTCTCTTTTATGAAATGATGGAAGTAATTGATGGTGATTTGTTCATTTTGAGTCCAAAAATTGGCAAAATAAAAGTCTGCGACCCTTAATAAAAACAGAATAACAGCAACGCCTGATGTTTACAATGTGATTTGCCACTTACAGTCACATCCATGTATGTTATTGTAATTTCCACTTGGTTTTTAAAACCTCACTAAAAACAAGGTGGGAAGTGCCACAAATTGCCCTGGACCAGGAGCCAGAAAACCTAGGGCTGGGTTAAATCCTATGGCCTTAAATCCTAGCATCTGAGCTTTAACGGGCGGTATTGACCTTGGGGCTGAGGCCCAGTTCCTTCATTTGCTCGCTGTGCCACTTTGGACAAGTTATCTAACATCTCTGCACCTCAGTTTACTCAGTTGTGGAAAGATGACCATAATGGCTACTTCCTAGATTTGCTGAGGGGGTGGAGATAATATATGTGGGTGCCACGATCTGCACCTCTCACGGAGGAAGTGTTCCTGGCGGGGTGCCTGCTGAGTCCCCTCCTATAATTGGTAGAAGTGGAGCTCTTGCATTTCCTGAGGCTCCCACGGGAGGATGGGAGATCGTGGAAAGCTTCATTGATGATGAAAGATGAAAGGGGTTCCCCTCCAAGGTCCCATCTCCCTCGGTCTTGCCTTGGACACAGTCCAGCTGTGTCTTCAGCTGGGCAAGGACTAAAGCCACTGCCCAGCATTCCCGCTCCACGGTAAAGCACAGTGCAGTCCCACATCTGGCTAACTTAGCTCGTGTTCCCAGCTTCAGTGCACTGGGCGTGGGGTCCACAGGGCTATGGGCCATGTGGTTGCTAAGGCCACGTGATGGGCTAGTGCACGGGTGAGTGCAGGACACAGAGCAAGAGACTGCAAGGAAGCAGGAGAGAAGCAAGAGAGAATAAGAGAGAGAGAATTCCTTTGTCTGGGGATTAGGTATTCCCAAATTCTCATGGGCTTGCATTGGGGTCCACCCTCCTAGCCAGTGATCTTTATTCCAGGTTAGACAGACAGGCAAGCACCTTCCCTACTTCACCCTGACTTGGTGGCCCATGTGCCCATTTCCCCCTCTGTTTGACCCCTTCCCCCAGTGGTCTGCAGGGAATGGACTGGTGGTGGTTCCCTGGGGGGTGTGATGTTGCAGCTTCCTGGTGAAGCTGCCCAGATGACCATGCTGATCATGTCTGGCTTCCCCGTTGCTTTCTGCCTATTATGAATATTGCCTAGCTAATTATGACAGTGACGGAAGCACTTAATGGTTCTCACGTAGTATTGGCTTTTGGATGAGCCTTGGCAACTGGAACACCTGGCACAGGTGTGGGATTTGAAGCTCATCACCTCACGGAGCTGTCTCTTTGACACTCTGCTGGTCCTGTGGCTGTCTCAGCTGTTACTGGCTGAGTGTTTCCTCCTGAGTCTGAGTCCCAGGGAGCCCTCCTGCACCTGCCGCAGGAAGTGTGAGTGCGGGGAAAGAGGCCTGCCATGGGCCATCTGCCGTGGCCTTGGCCGGGGGAATGTCCTAGAATCCTCCCTCCTTTGTCACTACCAGGCGGCCCCAGCATTCATCATGCAGTTGCTTGTGCTTATTATTTGGAATCAGACATGAGAAGTCCGGGAGCCGTTGTGTGTGGGGCTGGGTAGGGGCAGAGGAGAGAGAAAGAGCCTGGGTGGTGGTCGGGAGACCTGGGCCCCTTCACTGACTTGCTGTGCAGCCTCAGCTCCTGCCTGTGGCCTGCCTTCTGTCCCGCCTCTGCGCCCCCTGTACTTGGAGTCCCTTAGCTGCTCTGGTTTTCTGTTGCTGCCTCTGGTTCCCGTGGTCTGCATGTCTTTCTGTTCAGCCCTGTCCACGCCACGTCACGGCACAGCTTACACTGACAGAGTGCTTCCAGCCTGGCCGCCACCGTGCTGGGTGCGAGCCCTCAGGGCACTAAGCATCTGCTCCTCGAACCTCATTCCTGGTCCTCCATCCAAAGGAAATGGTGCCATTTTTTCACAAACCTGAGCTAGAAACATGGGCCCCTACTAGCCTTCTCCATCTCTGTCACCTTCCAGAGCGAGGTCAGACCCCTGAGAGTGTCCATTCTACCTCCCACAGATCTCTCTGCGCCTCCACCCCTCTCTGTCCCCCCGTCCCACCTCTAGCTGAGGCCGCCATCTTCTCTCTCTCAGGCCGGTCCATCCTCCCTCTGCTGCCTCCCTGCCTCCAGTCTCTCCCACTCCAGTCCTCCCTCCAGAGTGTCAGGGAGACCTTCACAGGAGGCAGATCTGTCCTCGTGGCCCCTGTCACCCTCCTGCGACTCCTCGCCCGCCAAGGATGAGCCTCACCCCTGCTTGACCCACCTATTCACTATCCCATCAGCTCTCCCCTGCCCGTCCACACCGACTTCTAGAAGGAGCATGGAGACTCTAGCACAGTTTTTTCACAGGCCAATTGGGAAGCTTGAGCATCCCATCATCTCTGTGGAGGGGACCCAACCAGCCCCCTGGGCAGCAGAGTGTAGGAAGGACTGGGGTCCCAGAGCGATTCCTTGGGACCCAGCACTGTCGGTCTCTGCCTTCTCTGCCCCACTCACCGCTGCCCACATCAGAAACTGGGCCTCCTCTCCCTGCTGCTTCCTGCCATCATCTCAGAAGAGGCTGAGGGCGGGGCTGTTGGCTCAGTGGAGCAGTAACTCCTTCCCCTGCCCACCAGGTCCATCTCCAGGGAGGAGCCTGGCTCTCCTAGGAGACATGTGGCCGCCTCACTCTCCCCCTTCCCATCTCAGCAGCTCTACAGAGTGCAGGGCGCTGGTCTCTGATCTCCATGATGACCTGGGAGCTGGGAAGGGCGATGGTCATTACAAGCATGTCACAAAGGGAAGACAAGGATTCAGGGTAAATAACCTTCTGAGGAAGGTGCTCGAACCCCGTTTCCTCATGCCTCCACCTCCAGAGCGTGATCCCAGGTCTGGTCTGAGCTCTCATTTTTCTGCAGTTTCTCCTTTCCACGGTCACCCCAGGTCTCTGTGGAAGTGCCCCATTGTCCCCTGTGTCACGCAAGTGCCCCCTCAAGAGCCAGCTTCACTCCACCCCTAAACACCTTGAGGTCCAGAACATACACAGGAAAGTATGAATTGGAGGGGCTTCTTCTCTCTCACCCCCACCTGATGGGGGAGATTCCAGGACAGGAGGACTGACTATGGGGCCTTCTGGTGGACCTAACACAGGTGACCCACATTCGTGGTTGTCAAATGGCTTGCCTGGGGCCAGTGCCTGGCATCAGAGGCTGGAGTGGCTGCAGCAGGCGGCTGCCCCAGGTGTGGGAGTGTCTGCCCACGGCCAAGCCTGCTCATTAGAGTGGGGTGCCCAGTGGGAGTCCAACCTCTCTCTGTCTCCAGAGCAAGACCCCACACTGGTCCCAATTATGTCTCAGTGGTTCCAGACTGACCTTGGTCTTCCTCCCCACCGAGTGCTGCCCTCGCCACCCATGGAGCCTGGTTTGTCCCAGGCTGTGTCCTGACTCCAGCTCCTGGTCCTGGACTGAGCTTGGCTCCTTCACCAGATTCACTGTCAGACGAACCTGTATGGTTGCCACAAAGGGACGTAGCGAGAAAATGGGGGTGTTCAGCATCATTACCCCATCATGGGGATGTGGTCTGACCTCATGCCCACAGCCGGGGGTCAGTGACCAGAGCTCTGAATGCTCCTGCACCCCCTCAGTCATGGGGCCCCCTAGCTGCCCACACGGGCGTGGCACACAGAGCCCCTTGCCCACAGCTGGCCTCCCCACTCCTCTGCCTGGTAACTGGTGTCTTTTTCTGGCCTGTGTGGGCAGCTTGCTGAGCACAGCTGCAGACGAGCTATATTTAGCCAGCTTTAATGAGCTCAGGATGGCAGACATCCGCCTTGGGAGCACTTTGCTTGCGTGTGTGTGTGCGTATGTCTGTGCTTGGCATGGTCTGCTGTAGTGTGTAGGCACCTGTGTGCCCTGCGTGCCCATGCATTTGCGTGTGTGCACTGCGTGTATGTCAATGTATTGGTGCATTTATTTACACATGGATACGTGCGTGTCTGTGTGAGTCTACCCCTATGGTGTCGGTGCTCTGCTGGGGACGTGTACAGCTTCTGACACCTACAGGGGTGCAAACTGGAAACACATTATTTGTTCATTTATTCATTTGTTTGAAAATGAGTAGCTTTGTACGCCAGCACCTTGATAGCCTCTGGGAATAAAATAGAACAAAGAGAGTCCCCCCCTCCCCTCAGGGGCTGTGGCCGTCAGTAGAGGGACCTGCCTCTGGTGACCTGGCCGGGAGGGAGCCTCACTCCCCAGTTCTCCTCTGGGCACCTTCCCCTGGCCACGTCCAGCCTGAAGCCAGAGTCTCCACCTCAGGCCCTGGCTGGGCTGGGAGCTGGAGGGTGGGATGGGGGCAAATGGAGACCATCCTGCACAGCCCACAGACTTACACAGGAAAGAACAAGCTTCCTTCATTTTTCTAGACACCGATTTATTATGTTCACCCTGCATAGCCATCCAACTGCTGGTGACACTCCCCCTCTGTGATACCAGGGGCCTCTCAAAGCCCAGGTGTCTCCCCACCCTGGGGGGGAGGGGCCTGTGAGGGTGTGCGCCCGCCCCAGCCTGGCGGTCCCTTCGTCCTGGCCTGCAGCTCCTGGGGCCGAGGGGGGCCAAGCCCCCTGGAGTTGTTGTCCGTCCCCCTGGAGGTGTGAAGGTACCCCATGTTGGGAGGGCACCCCACATTCCTCTCTGTCCTCCTCTCAGCCTGGGGAGGGGTGGGACTTGCAGCCTGAGAGCATCTGTTTCCTCAAAGCCTTTCTTTCTGGGAACAAAGGTACTTTTGGAAACAAAACCCATGGAGCTCAGCCACAAGTCTCCCCAGGGACAGAGCAGCCGGAGCCAGGAGAAAGCAGACATTAACATCTCAGGGAAAAACCACCCTGCTATGTGCACATTGAGAGAATTCTGATTTTAAATGTGCCTTTTGCGTAGGTAACACACATGGTGTAAAATTCTAAAGGAACAAAAGGTGACGAGTATGCCTCCCTCTCCTGTCCCCCAGCTCACCCAGGCCCTCTTCCGGGAAGCAAAGGTTATGACGGGTTTCGTATAGACCATTCCAGAAATATCCTCTGCATGCCGAACATCTCCATAAATATTCATCGATCCATATTTGTATCTATAACCCTCACAGATGGGAGCACCCAGAGCATCCCACTCTGCACCTTGCTTTCCTCAGATAATGCATATGGCGCTGGGATTATGATCTCAACACATTTAGAGGCGGGGCTTTGCAACGGTGTGTCCTATTTCAGCATAATTTGTTTCACCAGCCCTCATGTGGCGGGCACAGGGCGCTGCTTTCTGTCTTTTATCTATTTTACAAATAGTTGGCGACGGTTCGTGTTGTGCATGTGTCATGATGCACATGGACTTGGACCTGGTGGGTCAAGGGCATTGGGCATTTTGAATGACACCAGCAAATTGCCCTCCCCAGCAGTAGGACTGGTTCTCACTTTCTCCAGCCAGGAGTGAGGGCTGTTTTCCCACACCCTGGGTAGCACGGGGTTGGCCACTGCTAGTCTGAGAGGTGAGAAAAGGCATTTTGGAGTAACGAGCATTCCTCTAGTTTCGAGTTCTAAGGTTGAGTACACCTTTTTGTAGGTGCAAGGGCCATTCCCAGTCCTTTTTTCTGGAACCCACATTCATTTTGAGGGGATTGCTAGGGTGAGACGGAATGTGTGCGTTGGAGCAGAGCCAGGGGGGAGCCTGACAGGGTCCTTCTTTCCAGGGATCACTCTGCTGGGCAGGCTGTGGCGTGGGAGGCATTTGAAAGAGTGATGAGAACACCCCTTCCTTATACCTCATCTTTGTGCGACATCGCTGCAGGAGGATGAAGGAGTCCTGGCCTGGTGACCTGGTTCAAAGCCCTATCCCTTCACATGCATATAGGGATAATCCACTTACCCTCTCTGAGCCTCAGTGTTCTCATCTGTAAAATGGGGTAATAACAGGACATCGCTGCAGGAGGATGAAGGAGTCCTGGCCTGGTGACCTGGTTCAAAGCCCTATCCCTTCACATGCATATAGGGATAATCCACTTACCCTCTCTGAGCCTCAGTGTTCTCATCTGTAAAATGGGGAGAGCACCCTGACTGCTCAGGATTTATGGGAAGATTGCCTGAGACCCTGGATGACGATGAGAAACTCGGGACAGATCTTAAGAGGACTGCGTTTATTACAGGAGGGTCACCAGGAAAGGGGGCGCCATGCCCTCCTAGTGTCACGTTGTAGCAGGCCAAGGGGGTTCTCCTGTGATTGAATACCTGGAAGCTTCACTGGGCCTGATTTGAGATGGTGGCTTCAGATGGTGACATTCCTGATCTGGGCTGGGTTCCAAGAGGAGTTGCTCCCGGGAGCTATCCCCAGGCTCACGTGGGGTGGCCAACAGGTTTTCAAGAGGCAGGATCTGGGAAGGGTCAGGCCATGGTCAGGGCTAGTGTCTCTGTGGGGGGCTAGTTGGGCCTCCGGGGTTTTGGCCTCGTTAGCCCGGTGAAGCCAGGCTGACCCGATTGGATTCTGACACCGAAAGGGTTACGGAGTCCGAGGAGGGGCCTCAGCCTCGAGGTCCCCGAGTCTGGTTGGAAATTCCTGCCCTGGCATCCCTGCTAAGTGGTCACTTACATAACTTGCTTGTATAACCTGGTGAAGGAGAACTCCCTGCCTTCTTCAGGCCGGCATGGGTCATTCCTGAACTGTTGGAAACATTCCTAGGTTGTGTTGAAACATGGAACTCTCCAGAAACCACCAGACCCCCTTTTATCCTGGCTCTGCCCTCTGCTCCTGGGACCCAGGCAAAGCCCTGCAGGGATTTACGGGCAGCCCCCAGGTCCCCTAGCGCCTGCGCTCCTCCAGGCTGGGCCCCCCTCCACCCTCTCCTGCCCAGTTACTGGTCTGCAGAGATGCTCTCAAAGTGGCCCTCGGTGCAGGCACAGCAGGGATGTCCCTCCTCATTGAGAACTGAAGTCTCCAATGTGTGCAGCCTCAGAGATACCCCTGGAGGTCCTATTATCCTGGCCCAGGCTGTTCGCAGCCTTTGGTCATGTGGCCAGGCGTGATCACATGATCTAGGTCTTTGTCATGTGACTGGACCCTGATCATGTGACCCTAGGCACTTGTTAGATCTTTGAAGTCACTGCTGTATCTGATTCATCTTGGTATTTTCAGCCTTGACACAAATTTGGGCAATTATCAATAGTAGAAACCGACAAATGATGTCGTTTTTTTTTTTTGAGAGAGAGAGGAAGAGCAAGGGAAGGAGAGAGAGAGAAACATCCACATGAGAGCCCAACATTGATTGGCTGTCTCCTGCACACCCCCTACTGGGGATCCAGCCCACAACCCAGGCATGCGCCCTGGCCAGGAATCAAGCCTGAAACCTTTTGTGGCTAACCAACTGAGCCACACCAGCCAGGGCTTGAGGTTTTCGTGTTTTTTTTAAACATTTTTTATTGATTTCAGAGAGGAAAGAAGAGGGGAGAGAGCGATAGAAACAAACATCAGTGATTGGCTGCCTCCTGCACGCCCCCTCCTGGGGATCAAGCCCACAACCCAGGCATGTGCCCTTCACTGGAATCGAACCCGGGACCCTTCAGTCTGCAGACCGATGCTCTATCCACTGAGCCACACCAGCCAGGACTTGAGTTGTTTTTTTAACCCAGACACAGGATCGTAATTCACTCGTTCCTTGCACAAGCATTTCTTTTCCTTTTTATATTTCCTCATTAGCCTGTCAGCTCTGAGAGAGCAGGACAACATTTTATTTTGTTTGTAGTGTTTACATTTAGTAAAGGAGGGGCTGTGGCTTGTTTAAAATGTTCTTATCATCAATGAGACACACGCTTGTATTGTCTATTCAATAGAAATGTTCAGGAATAATTTTAAACTAAAAAAAATATGGGCTCACTGGAGAAAAACGGGAAAATAGAGAGAAGTAGGAAGTTAAAAAATATCACCCATTGTCCTATCATTTAGAGAAAACCATTTATGAACATTTGGCGCGTTTCCCCCGAAAAAACAGCCCCGTCCACCCACCTCTCCACCTAGGTTGCTGTTTCTTCACAGGGTGGGGTGCCGGGGCCTGTAGAGAAGGGTGGCCTGGAGTTTGGCTGGTGAACAGGTGATGGCTTTTAGTTGTGTTCGGTGGAGCCCCAGGGGCCGCTGAGGGGCAAGGGGAGTTGAGCAGGAAACTGAGGCTCTGGGCCCCCAACCTGCTTCCGCCAGAGCCGGTCCACTTTCATCTGTTTTGCAGATTGGGCTCCTAAAGAAAATTTCCTGGGATAAAAGATCCCCCAGCTTTTAAAGGTTTAAGAATCAACGGAGGAGGGTCCCTTCTTTCCCCTGCTTCGTGCTGTGCCATTCACAGCAGGCAGAGCCTGGAGGCCTGGCGTCGAGGCTTCCTGCACGGGCTCCATTCATTAACCCACGCCCGGAGCTGTCCTGAGAGCTGCGCGCTCCCTTCCCTGTTTGCCATTCTGCTCCTGTCCCCCCTCCCCAGATGCCCCAAGCCCTAGGTGTTCCCTTAAGTTCCAGGCCAGGGACCCTCCTCAGCCAGCAATGAAGGAGGGTTGACAAGGAACGGTGCAGGCGAACCTATCAGAGCTTGCCCCTTCCTTTGCTAAGGGCCCCCCGAAACACGTGTTTGTTCATTTGCACCAGGACTTGTCTGGGAATCGGCACCAAGCTCCCTAGTTGGAATCAATCGCTTTGAAATCCAGGTGACCTTGGCCACCCACACTCCCCTGGCTCCTCTCCCTTTCTCCACAGTCCCTCAGAGCCACTCGCCAATCGCACCTGCCGGTGCTGTCGGGGTCCTCGGGGTGATTCTGCCGGGCACGGAGGCTTGAGCTCACGCGGGGCACCGTGTCCTCACGCTTGGGCTCAGAATCGCTGACTGCCTGGCTCGGAACCCCTCGTTCTGCCGTGGTGTGGACCCGGCCAGCAGATCTGGTCACCAGAGGCTCTGGGGCAGCCTCTAGATGCGGTGCCACAAGCCCGGGCCGGGCTATTCTAGAATTCCCAGAGGCTCCGGGTGCGGTGTCCCTCGGGGCTTTTAAGAAATGTCTTCCCAGTGGACGATGTTGCCCTGAACCAATTTCTCCTGGGGCTCGAGAGCCCAGAGCTGCCTCACAGGCGGTGCGTGCCCTGGATCCTCACTTGTAATGAGTTTTCACAGAAACGCCACACTGAGCCCTGACAGCTGCTACACCCCGTCTCGGGGCCACGGTCTGAGGGGGAATAGACGGGTGACCTCGCAGCAAGGAGCCTGGCCCGCTCCCCATGCCCGGGCAGCCATGCCTGCTGCGGTAGATCTGAGAAGGCTTTCCAGAGGCGGTGGCGGCTGAGCAGGGGTCTGAGGACAGGTGAGAATTTGCAGTCTGCAAAGGGAGGCAGGGCTCACCAGGCGGAGGGCTCGGGGCA
>NW_006285608.1:251760-262488 GCF_000327345.1 Myotis davidii
TTGGAAGAGCAGAGAGAGCCCTTGTTGGGGAGGAACAGGCAGGGGGCCCCAGGCGGCCTTTCTGCTTGTCCGCAGAGGCTTCTGGGAAGGCGGGGACGCACTCTGGTCCTGGTAGTCGACTCTCCAGGGGTCAGAGCCGAGACCTGATGGGCTGGGACAACCTGCTGGCCTCCCATACCCTCCAAGCCAGGAGCTGCCTCAGCAGAGTTTGCAGCCAGGATACAGCACTTGTCCCCTGATTTGATGCCCAGAACATCGCGTGGGCCCCCGGGGAGCTGGGTCTCACAGCAATGAGCCAGGCAGATCAAGGATGTGGGTGCTCCCCGTCTGTGTAATCGGTGAGGGTGCAGGATGCAGCCCCCACCAAATGGGGGGGCATGGTGCCCGCGAATGGCAGGACCCTCATGTCTTCCCTGCGACTTATTTATAGCCTCGCTGTGGTAATTTGCGGCAATCACAGTATTTATCCTGTAATCAGACAGCACGCAGGCTCCCCAGTGCAAATAGGCACCCAGCCCAGCGAGGCCCGGAGCCTGCCAGGGCTCAGGGAGGACTTGGGGACAGGCAGGAGAGTGTGGGGGCGGCAATGTCCCCATCAGCCTCTGGCCCCATCTTTTTTATTTATTTTTTAAATATGCTTTTATTGCTTTTAGAGAGGGAGGAAGGGAGAGCGGGAAGAGAAAAATATTGATGAGAGACACATGGATTGGCTGCCTCCTACATACCCCCTACTGGGGATTGAGCCCAAAACCTGGGCAGGTGCCCTGACCTGGAATTGAGCCAGCAACCTCTCAGTGAATGAGATAACGCTCAACCAACGGAGCCATACCAGCCAGGGTTGGCCCTATCTTATCAGCTGTAATCCTAAGCCTCCCAATGCACCCTGGATGATAATCGTAATAATAATGATAATAATAATCATCACTTACATAGCATTTACTATGTTCCAGTTCCCATTCTAAGCCTTTTCTGTACATGAACTCGCTTATCCTCATCACCATTCTAGGAGGTCACTGCCATGATTATCCACATTTTCCAGATGAGAAAACCGAGGTGCAGATAACACAGCTGGTAAGAGCCAAGATTTGAACTCAGGTGTTCTGGCTCCAAAGTCCATGGTTTCCAAAGGGTCCTTCCCAGGCCCAGATCAGGGCCCTCCCAGGCTCCACACCCACGGACTCAGCCCTGCCGGCTCCTGGCTTCTCCCGGGCCACCTGCCCTTCAGCCGCACATGAGGCTGCACACACAAAGCCACACCTGGCTTCCCTCTTTCTGTTGCTGGTGAACTGGTCCCCCAGGGCAAACTGGGCTCCCATCTCTGGGGTGTCACTTATGGGTTTGTGCTCCGATTTCTTCTGCAGAGTGAGGATTTTCGTGTCCACCTCCCCCAGAAGCCGTGGATGTCAGATGGAGGAGGGAACACTTTGTCAAGCATTGTCCTCTGTTGAGTGTGGGGCACTCTTAGCTGGGTTCACGTGCCAGCTCGCTCAGTCTTCTCAGTTGTGTGGCCAGGGGTGAATGACTTAGGTTGCTTGAGCCTCAGTTTTCTCATCTGTAAAATGGGGTAATAACAGGACCAAAACCCAAGGTTACTGGTGGGGACGAACGAGATGATCCCTGTACAGCACACAGTGCCTGGGACATCCGTCCTCGGTAAAACAGAACCATCTACTGCTGTTGTTTATTTTGACGCTGTCCCGAGGGCAGGGCCCAGGTGTCCTCTGGCCAGGTCCAGGGCAAGGTATAGGATGTTAGAACTAAGGCAGGAGAGTCGGAGCCCCTGGAAGGAGCATTAGGAAGTGCTGGGCAGAGCCAGGCCTCAGGACAAGTTTTTCCTCTTCCTCCTCCACGCCAGAGCCCTCCATCATTTACAAAATGATTTCCTGTCTGTGTGGGCAGCAGCTCTGAGCTCATAAAGCAGTTACCCTTAGACCAGGGTTGTGTCTGCGAGGACAGACGATTGCAAAAATGCACTTCCCTGCTGAGCAAAGCTTCTCGTTTGGAATTCCTGGCAGATGCACCCTCCCCTGGGGCCAGCAGTGTCTGAGGAGATGATGACACAGACACACGTTGGCTGTTGGCCGGCCGGGGCTCCCACCCACACCAACCCACCTGCCAGGGTTGCCCGCAAAGCCCCTGGGAAGGACCCTCCCCAGTGTGCTTCCTGGGAGGGTGCAGCAGGCTCTCGCGGGGGTGGGGGGAAAGTGAGAAGAAGGAAAGGGCCATCCTTGCCTAGAACCAGCTGCCTTAAGAGATGAGCTCCCTGTCATTGAAGGCAAGCAAGTGGTTCACAGTCTAGCTGCGAGGCTCAGCCACACAGAGAAAGTAGTACCCGTCTCAAGGGGAGAGGGGCCAGCTGGACGGAAGGAAGGACTCCTCACTTTCTCGTGGTGGCCGCATCATTGTAGGCAGCGAGGGGGCTGCCGGAGGTCTTTGAGGTCTCTCTGCACCTGAGAGTCCAGAGCAGTGATATTCAGGCATTAGATCAGGGGTCAGCCAGCTTTCCTTTAAAGGGCCAGACAGTAAATATTTGAGGCTTTGCGGGCTGTCAAGTCTCTGTGGCACATAAGCAGCCACAGATAATACGCAGATGAATGGGCATGGCTGTGTTCCAATAAAACTTTATTTATAAACACCGGCAATGGGCCAGATTTGGCCCAGGAGTGTAGTGTCTGTGTTGGAGGAAAGAGAGAGCAGGGAGGGTTGGCTGCCAAGAAGCACTTCCTGAAGGTGGGGGCGTTGAGCCAGGCAACTGAGGGGGGTGAGGAGAACATTTCTGGCAGCGCTGGCTTCCCCCATAGCTCGAGGGGAAGAGTGGCCATGAGTGTGACTCCCAATGCTGCCTCTCTGAGGAGCCATCTTCCCCTGCATGAGGTTCCCATAATTCAAGGCCTCTGACAGCTTCAAACATAATTAGTTTTTTAAAATCCAGCAACTGTGGTCCATTAAAAAAAATAAAAAAATATATATTTTTTAAATTGATTTCAGAGAGGAAGGGAGAGAGAGAGAGAAATATCAATGATGAGAGCGAATCCTTGATCGGCTGCCTCCTGCGTGCCCCACCCTGGGAATGGAGCTCACAACCCGGGCATGTGCCCCGACTGGGAATTGAACCATGACCTCCTGGTTCAACCACTGAGCCACGCTGGCCGGGCTGTGGTTGTTTTCAGAAGGATGCTCGGCCCACATTTCTGTCTAATACAGGAAGCGGAAGCCATCGGACGCCCCTTACACTGTTGCTGTTGCTGTTAGTGAAGGAAAGAGCAGGGTAGCTCCTTTCTAGGGTGGCCCTGCTGGCCCTGGGACGGCACCGTGACCCGGCCTCATCCTGCCGGGCTTCCGCTTGATAGGAGGAGAAGGGGTTTCACGTGGTGTTTGGTTCGGAGGCCGGGGCTGAGCAGAGTGACGCCCTAGCTCCGATGCTATCGCTCCACGGCCTGTGGGCCCACGCCTCCTGCCAGCTGAGCTCTGCTCTGCTCCCCCTCAGGAGAGCTGTACCGGGTCTCCTTGAGAAGACAGAAGTTCCCGGCCCAAGGAAGCATTGAGATCCACGAAGACAGTGAGGTAGGCGGCTTTCTGAGGCTGTCGGGGCCCACCTCCGTGCTCAGGATGTAAGGCGGAGCCCTGGTGGACAGGCTGCCTAGTTTCCATCCGGCTCATCTGGCTTGCTGTGCGACCCTGGGCAGCATCTCCTCCTGCTCTGGGCTGTGGCTCTCAGATGAACAAGAAGGGCCTCCTGGGATCCTTCCGACCCAGACATTGAGGGGCTTGCCCTCCTGGCAGCCTCATCTATGGGGGCAGGAGAAATCCCTGACTTGGAGCTGAGACAGGCTGGGCACAGTGCCTGCTTCTCTGGCTGCAGGCCCCCCCCCCCCCAATGTGTGTGTGTGTGTGTGTGTGTGTGTGTGTGTGTGATTCATTGCGTTACCCCTCCCTGTCTCCCTGCTGCCTGTCTCTGTCCCCACCAATGTCCCTCCAGGAAGTCTTCTCCCAGCGCTCCTGCAAGACGCAAGTGCTCCTGCTGGTGCTGCACGGGGGGAACGTCCTGGACACGGGCTCGGGGGACCCCTCCTGCAAGGCAGCCGACATCCACACGTTCAGCTCCGTGCTGGAGAAGGTCACACGCGCCCACTTCCCCGCGGCCCTGGGCCACATCCTCATCAAGTTTGTCCCCTGTCCTGCCATCTGCTCCGAGGCCTTCTCGCTGGTCTCCAAGTGAGTCCTGTTCTGCTTGTTGGGACTGGCTGGCTGTTAGGGGGGGATTAAGTGGGGGGGACGGCCCCCTGCCATGTGGGGACTGGTGGGCAGGGGATACCTGCCCAGGCCTCTCTGGGATGTCAGGTCCTGACTGACCGTGGCAAGTGGTCAGCAGAGTTCCAAGCAATGAGCACTGTGCACTGAGTCCTCCTCTGCCCGGGACCAGGCAGTGCTGGCAGCTCAGGTCCACTTCCTGTGCTCACAGCCCTGGGTCTCGTTGGCTCAGGTGAGGAAGTTGAGGCAGTGAGAGGTTAAGCAATGCAGCTCCCCCAGCGTCACCCAGCGAATGGAGCCAGGAGTCAAACCCAGGCAGCCTCACTCCCAGGCCACGTAATGAGAGCCAGTAGGGATGTGAGCTCTAACGGAGGTGGCACCGGGCACTGAGGACCTCAGGAAGAGGGCCAGGGCGGCTGCCCGGAGGAGGTGACTGGCGTGTGCTGTGAGCGTAGCATAACGCAGTTCAGGGCGTGGGCTCTTCGGTCAGCCTGGGTTTGAGTTCCAGCTGTGTGACCCGGAGGGGGTGGGGGGCATTCAGCTTCTCCCTGTCTGCTTCCTCGTCTATAACTTGGGGATTCTCTGGAGAATAACAACCGCCCGAGTCTTTCTGAGGCTTCTGTGTGCTGGCCTGTGTGACGCACCAAGCGCAGCAGCGTGGGGCACGGAAAGCACACGGAGGGGGTGTGCGTGACTCACATCATGGTCCTCACAGGGAGAAAGCGCTCTCCCCATTGGTGGACAGGGGGCTCACCATCAGAGAACCTGGATGGTGGGGATAAGGCAGCACGCTTACCAGGCCTGGGCTCCTCATCCAAACCTGCCCGGTCCCTGTGGGGGATTAACAGGGAGACCAGGGGCCCACCAGGACCCAGGTGCCTGTGGGAGGTTCTGCCCACTGCCCCAGGCCCGGAGGACTCCGCTTCCCAGGTCCCTGCCCAGTACGAGCACAGCTAACGTGGGCACAGAAGGCCTGGCGCCCGCAGAGCACAGGTCTGATGGAGCGTGCGGCCAGCTGGGGACCTGCAGCCGAGAGCTTCGTGCAGTTAGGGATGAAAGGGAGGCCGGCACCTCTCTCCTGCCCTCACTCCCTTTCATGTCAACTCTGCCAGAGCCCGAGGCTTCTCAGAGAGGAGCCCTTAGCCACGTGGGGCTCGGGGAGGGTGGGCAGGGCGTCCCAGCCCCTCCCTCAGGTGTGGCCAGACAGGGATCAGCAGTGCTGGGAGGCGAGGAGACCGTGCCCAGAGTCCTGCGGGTGGGGAGCACCTGTGCGGGGTGTGCAGGCCTCACTCCTCTGGTCTCTGAGAGAAAGGGAAGTTGGCACCTGCAGGGGTGGGATGGGGCGGGAGGCAGAGACCTGTCTGATTGATCTGTGCTCCAGGACACGGCAGGGGGCAGGGCGATCTCATAGTTCCCCAGCGGGCGGCGGGCCTCACCCCTAGGGAGGGCCCTGGAATCTGCTTCTTCGACAGATTAATCGGCCGTGTCTGCTCTGCTGCAGGATTGGGGAGCTGGGTTGCCGTGGCTCCGTTCCCTTCACACTCCAGCAGCCCGAGTTAATTGGGCTCATTCATAATCAGTCTCAGGATTCCCCCAAACCCCACGCCCCCAGGACATCTGACCCCCAGAGCTGGGTGACCCAGCCCAGGCCTGATGGCCAGGAAGATGGATGACCTGGCCACTGGAGGGGACAGCGAGGGGGTGGCGGGAGGGAGCGTCCTTCTCCCCCAGGCAGCGCCTTGCCAGCCCATCCATCAGCCCTAATCACTGCTGGGAGAGAGCTCGTTCTCCCTAATTAAAATCTCTCCGGCTGCAGTCGAGGCCCGTTTCCTCTCATTTGTGTTCTTTGGAGATGAGGGATGGTTGTTAGGCTGGACTTGCACACCCTGGGGTCTCTGTCACCTGCCTGGGGTATCTGAGCCCTGTCACCTGTCCCCGGTGTCAACCTCAGGCAGTCTGAGCTTAGGTGATGAGGGAAGGGCAGGGGCTGGGTCGCCGTTGGACAATTCCTCCCCGTGTGGCCCCTGCTGGCCAGCTGGGTCCATTGGCCCAGGAGACAGAGGCAGGACAGGTGGGTGGGGCTGGGGAAAGGGTAGGCAGCTGGACCATGGACACACTATCGAGCATACAGCTAGGTCCCCCTACCCCCGCCCCCAAGCTGCGACATGCCTGGCAACCCTCTCTCTTCCTTTCGACTTCCCCAACAGCCTTCCATGAGACCTAGTTCAAACCCCACCTCCTCTAGGAAGCCTGCCAGGATGACAGTTGCCACTCAGATCCGCACCAGTGGCTTCTTTCATGATTGGGG
The DNA here is from genome assembly GCF_000327345.1 of Myotis davidii. Taxonomy (NCBI): domain Eukaryota; kingdom Metazoa; phylum Chordata; class Mammalia; order Chiroptera; family Vespertilionidae; genus Myotis; species Myotis davidii. The sequence goes on from NW_006285608.1 coordinate 258,320, forward strand.
GTTCTTTGGTGCCATGCAGAATAGGGCAGGAGAGAGCTGCTGTCACAGGAGACGCCAGGGCCCACATCATGGGCTGCTATGGAGTGGGCACAGGGGAGCCTGGAGTGGAGGGCCCAGTTCCCGGTCAGCACGTGCTCTCTTCTGCCCAGTCCGCAGCCCTTAACCCGCCCCCTACCTGATGCCGGTGGGCTCACCTTGGCCCCCTGTCTGCAGCCTCAATCCCTACAGCCACGATGAGGGCTGTCTCAGCAACAGCCAGGACCACGTCCCTCTGGCCGTGCTGCCCCTGTTGGCCATCTCCTCCCCACAGTACCAGGATGCGGTTGCCACCGTCATCGAGCAGGCCAACCAGGTCTACGCAGAGTTCCTCAAGTCCCCGGACGGCATTGGCTTCAGTGGGCAGGTAGGACAGTTGCGCCCACCTCCCTGCCTTGGCCCCACCTGGAAAGAGGCTTGAATCTGCCCCAAGGATCTAGACCAGGCTGGCCAGGAGCCATGGTGTCTGAGATCCAAGAAGGCTTTTAAGATCTTTGGGTTTGACCCCATTTTACAGATAGGAAGAGTGAGGCCAACTTCTGAGTTCTGACTGTGAGCCCATGCTGAGCCCTGGCCTCAGCCTGACCCTGGCCCCAGTCTGACCCCGTACCCCAGCCTGGTCCTGTCCTCCCCTGACCCTGGCCCCAGAATGAGCACCCCTCCCCCTATTGCAGCTCTCAGGCCTCCCTGGGACAGGCTCCTTGTTATCCAGGTGCCCTGGGTGGGTGTGGGGTGAGGGGTCAGCAGCGGCCAGGCCTGTAGTCCCAGCTGTGCCTTCTGCAGGTGTGTCTCATCGGGGACTGTGTGGGGGGCCTCCTGGCCTTTGATGCCATCTGCTACAGTGCGGGACCCTCGGGCGACAGCCCTGGCAGCAGCAGCCGGAAGGGGAGCATCAGCAGCACGCAGGTGCGGGACAGGGGCGGGCATGGTGGAGGGGTCTGTCCTGGGGAGCAGGGGCCTCTCTGAGGGCAGGACTGTTAATCCTTGACATAGGCACCACGAAATCCAGGTCACAAAGTATATATTGTATCTCAATCTCACAGGAGTAGCAAGAGACTACGACCACAGGGGAGGAAACGGAGGCCCAGGGGGGCTAATTTCGGGTCAGGTCCCCAGGTAGCTGCCCCGAGTCCCACTAACTCACCAATCCCTTTGGGGGCAGGAGACAGCCCTGTGACTAAAATCCCACCACGACTGGATGGCGGCTCTCATGCTTCTTTTGGAAGATGCGCTGCCTCTCACGTCTAGGAGGAAGGGGCTCCTTGTGGCTGGGGAGGAGGCAGGGCCCCAGAGTCCCCGGTGACTGCCGTGCCCTCCTGCCTTCCCCTCGGTCCCACAGGACACCCCGGGGGTGGAGGAGGAGTGCAGTCTGGCCAGCAGCAAGCGGCTCAGCAAAAGCAGCATTGACATCTCCAGCGTGTTGGAGGATGAGGAGCCCAAGAGGCCGTTGCCACGGAAACAGAGCGATTCCTCCACCTATGACTGCGAGGCCATCACCCAGCATCATGCCTTCCTATCAAGGTAACCATTCCCTGCGTCCCATCTTCCTTCGGCACAGCACCCGGAGCAGAGAGCACCTCGCTTAGCGTCCTAGGGGTGGCTCAGGACCAGCCACATGTCCCAGGTCTTTCCTGGGGGGCCCAGAGTCAAGCCTGAGCCTTAGGCTGCTCCCCATGGGCCCCGGGCTGAGACCCTGGGCCCTGCACTATGTCTCTGCTCCACCCCAACTTTCAGGGGGAGGGGACAAGCAGCCACACATCCCGGAGCCTCAGCCTTATCTTCTGCAACATGGCAAATGCGGCCCAGCCTACTTTCCTGGCGGTTTTCAGAATCTGGTGTGTGTTTTGTGAGCAACTCCAGGCGTGTGTTCTTACTGTTTCTCAGACGAGGCAGTAGAGGCCATGTCATTCAGGGAGGTTCCTGGGGCCACACAGCCAGGGACGAGAGCTGGTCTCGGCTGGTTCCCCAGCCCCCAGTCCCCAGCACCCTTTCCTCATCGGTGCCAGGGCCTTCATGGAGCTGCCCACCCTTTAACCTTCTAGAAGGGTCATGGTCATCGACACAGGCTAACTGAACTATCCGCACGTTGTTCAGGATACATACAAGTAGGCATTGAGCATAGACCCACATGGGAAGGAACGCCTCTTCTCTTTCTCCTCAATTCTTTCCTCCGTCGCTCCCTCCTTCTTTCTTACCCGAGTGATAAGTAGCACGAGGCCAGCTCAGCATTTGGGAAAGAGACCGCCTCACCACCCAGAGGGAACCATGCTAATGCTTTGGTGTTATTTTTGTCCAGTTATATATATATTTTTACATGCTTTGCAATTAGTGTTTCTTTAAAAAAAAAAACCCAAAACCACACACCTACCCTTATAGTGTGATCTTTCTCCTGTATAATTAAAAATACTTGGTAGAGCCCTAGCTCAGTGGATGGAGTGTCGGCCTGTGGACTGAAGGGTCCTGGGTTCCATTCCGGTCAAGGGCACATGCCCAGATTGTGGGCTCGATCCCCATTGGGGGGCGTGCAGGAGGCAGCCGATCAGTGATTCTCTCTCATCATTGATGTTTCTTTCTCTCTCTCCCTCTCCCTTTCTCTCTGAAATAAATAAAAATATATTTTAAAAAATAATAAAATGAAAATACTTGGTAGATAGCCTTAACAATATTTTATTGAGTAAACGGACACATTTACTTAATCCCAGTCATTGGACGCTTTGGCTTTTTCCAATTCTTCAAAATTATAAATAGCGCCCTGGTGACGACCTTCGTGCATCAACATTCATGTGCATATTAGGACTATTTTGTTTGCATGCATTCCTGGAGGAATTATTAGGTCAGAGGCGCTGCATAGTGAAATCTCTGGCTATTTAAAGCCCCTCCGACAGACGATTCTTTAAAAGAAAAGCAGTTATGTTTCAAGTCTGAGCTGCAAGGTAAAATCTCCACATTTCTAGTTCATCCGTGTAAAATCCTTTAAGAAAACCCCACATGTGCAGAGTGACAAGAAGTTGGAGGCTCTCAGTAGCTGGTCCGACGCAGCCAGCTTTTCCCTCTGGTGCAGGGACAGATGGCTGTTTCTTTGGCAATTAAGTAGTTGGCGGGTGTTTAGGGACCACGCTGTACATGGAAGACATATTGTTAAACGCCAGTCATCATCCTCACGGCGAGATGCTCACACCACCCGAGGCAGAGGCGTGTGGCGTGCAGGACCCTCGCTCACACCCTGTTCCAACTGTGATTCCTAAAAGTCCCTTTCTCTTCCAACTGGAGTATGTCAGTCAAATCTGCGTTCTATTAATTGACTCATCAATCACATAATCCAGTGATGGCGAACCTTTTGAGTCGGCATTTTGAAAAACCCTAACTTAACTCTGGTGCCGTGTCACATATAGAAATTTTTTGATCTTTGCAACCATAGTAAAACAAAGACTTACATTTTTGATATTTATTTTATATATTTAAATGCCATTTAACAAAGAAAAATCAACCAAAAAAATGAGTTTGCGTGTCACCTCTGACACGCGTGTCATAGGTTCGCCATGACTGACATAATCCCACGCGATTGTCTTAAACGCAAGGCCGCCAGCTGGAAGGTCAGGGAGGGCCCGGTTTTCCTGCCCGTCCCGGGCAGCCTGCTCTGGGCCTGTGGCTAAACATCAACTCGGACGCTTTGGGGGCACTGGGTGCCTGGGATGCGAGTGATCGGAATTCTGGGTCTGGCCGTTTTCTCTTTAAGCTCTGCTCCTCTGCAGGCGGGCGGGGCGGGAGGCCGGAGCTGTGTGCATCTGTGTCTGTGGGTTGCCTGGAACACGAGTTACAACGAGAGCCCTAATCTGGCAGGACTGACACTGCCCAGCTGGTCTGTGTCGTGGCCAGCTGGGCTTCTCTGGTAGCTGGGGCCGGGATTCACAGTGTGGCCATTACAGCCCCGGCACGAGGGGCAGGCCTGGCAGCGCGTGGGACGCTTAGTGGGCCCAGGTCCTCCGCCAGTTGCGGTGGATCGAGTTTCATTGGCCGCGCGGATTTGTTTAGGTGTCATCTGTGGCTGCTCGCGTGCTACACGGCGGAGTTAAGTAGATGTGATGGAGACCATATGGCCCTCAAAGTCTAAAATATTTACCATCTGGCCCTTT
>NW_006285608.1:262639-266463 GCF_000327345.1 Myotis davidii
GCCAGCTTGTGTTGATGGCGTCTAGCGAGTGGTCTCTGGTTCTGGGCCCGGCCCCAGAGATGGAGGGCTGGGCTCTCCGTACCCAGACCTCAAGCTGCCCTGCTGAGCGGATGCTTCCCTTCCCCGGCCCTTCCCTAACCCGCTGCCTCTGTCTCCCCGCTCCCCAGCATCCACTCGAGCATGCTGAAGGACGAGGCCGAGCCCCCTGCGGTCAGCCTGGGCCGCTTGGACTTTGATGTGTCTGACTTCTTCCTCTTCGGCTCACCCCTGGGCCTGGTCCTGGCCATGCGGAGGACGGTGCTGCCCGCGCTGGACGGTGGGTGAGGCACAGCCTGGGGCTGAGCTGCCTTTGTGTCAGTCACTAGCCCACTGTGTTAGGGCCTCAAATTGGGGAGAGTGGGGTTTCAGGGGCAGGGGGAGGGTGGGTCGCAGAGTTGGGGTAGGTGGACAGAGAAGAGAAGGAGGAGGGGCGGGGGAGAGGAGGAAGAAAGCGGGGGTCGTTTCGCAGATGGAGCAAAGGTGAGGCAGCCTCTGGTGGATCTCACTGTCCTTGTCACATGCCCCTGGCTGACCTGCGGGCCTGTTGTTCAGTTGTCATGCTCTGTGGGAAGAGAAATCATCACTAGTTGCCCTGTTGCCCCACCCTCTCCTTCCCCAGTGCCCAGGCAGGCCCACTGCAGCCAGGCCCGCCTCGGTGCCTTGCTCACGCAGTGCCCACAGCCTTGAATGCCGTCCTCATGCCTCTGAAATACACACCCAGGTGGTTTTCACGGGCAGGTGGCTAAGCCATGATTCTGAGGATGCAAGAGGCTGGAGGCACCTTGCAGATGCACACACCAGTGCTTCTCAAACTTCTTTTGTCCCAGAGCTCACTGACGACCTACAGTACGGAACAGAGAAACAGGGCGGGGCTCTGCATGACGTGGGGAGAGAGAGGAGGCGGGGCCCCACGGCTGTCCTGATGTCACTAAGGAACCCTAAGACTCCCTGGACAGTGGTCAGTCTAGTCCCCTGACATAGAGGGACAGGGAGACGCACAGAGGAGAAGGAGGCCTCAGTGGAGACACCTGCTGGTCTGGGAGAGAAGTGTATTGCCGGCTCTGGCAAACCAAGAACTACACCAGGCTAGGAGTTGGGTGGGGGCTGCAGGAAGGGGCAGCTGCCCCTGAGGAAAAGAGCCTGGGTCGGCTGCATAGGTCAGGTAGCCACTAAGTGAGAGTGGAGAGCTGGAAGGGGGAAATGGGCCTGCTGGGAGGAGGGCAGCTTGAGCCAAGGCCCAGGGAAAGCTAGCCTGCTGGGGGGTTTCACATGGCCACCGTGGTGCCGTCTGGGTGCCTACAGCAGCGCTCCCAAGTGGGACCGATGGGCAAGGCCTTGAATGCCAAACTGAACGAACGTGTGGCTTTGATGCTGGTGGCGGCAGGGAGCCATGCATTTCTTGAGCAGAGGAGCAGGCTACGCAACGCTGCACTCAGGGAAGCCTTGTAGGGCCAAGTGAGCGGGGACCAGCAAGGGGCTCCCCTGTGTTGCTCCCAGGACTCCAGGTGCGTCCGGCCTGCAGCCAGGTCTACAGCTTCTTCCACTGCGCAGACCCTTCCGCCTCCCGGCTTGAGCCGCTGCTGGAGCCCAAGTTCCACCTGGTGCCGCCCGTCAGCGTGCCCCGCTACCAAAGGTTCCCGCTGGGCGATGGACAGTCCCTCCTCCTCGGTAGGCTCCTGGTTGGGGGGGAGGGGGAGAGCATGTGCTGAGCCAGAGGCCGGGCCCCAGCCAGGCGTACTCCAGGGTCCCCGCCTCTGGTCCAGCCTCTCCAAGCTGTCAGCTGATGGTGTGACTAGGACTAGACCCATCTGAGCAGGGGCTGTGTGTTCTGGGGGCACAGGACAGGCAAACGGCCGACTCACTTGCTTTCCAAGCAGCCCACCTGTGCGAGCACCTGCTCTGCAGGAGCAGCTTGGGTTTCAGAGACCCGACCTCTGTTCCCTGACAAGCTTGCTGGCTAAGCTCCTGGGTCCGGGGCCAGCATGATACTCGTGCTGTCAGCTCATTGGCAGTCCCGGGTCCAGCTGAGTGCTGTTGTCCAGTGCCCAGCCTGCACTCGGAGGTGCAGGGCGGGAGGTATCTCATCCCAGCAGGCCTCACGGATAGGGGGCTTTTGTCCAAGGCTCTTGGATGGCTGGAGAAGAGCTGCGGGGGGCGGGTGTTCGGGGATCTTCTAGGTCGAGCAGAAGCAAGGGCAGGTGGGTTTGGGGGAGGCCAGTGAGGCCAAGGGGAGGCCTGTACTGGACAGTCAGGGGCTTGGAGATGCGAGCTTTGGCTCCACCCCCCTGAGCCTGTTCAGAGGTGTGGCCAGATTGTGGGGGGAGAGCTGTGTCTGTGGCTCACTCAGGATGTAAACCCGCCCCCCCACCACCTGCCGTTTCGATGAAAACTCAATTTCCAAAGTCCTGCTTTGTCAGGAGCTTCCACCGACAGAAGAGGCTATGAAACCTCCCTCCCCGACCCTACAATGTGTCCCTCTTCGGTCAGGGCATGCCCCCGCCCCCAGAGCGCCCCCCAGCTCCAGGCTGCGGTGCCCATGCACTTCTGGGCTCAGCCACAGGCCCTTGCAGCTCAGGGGGGAGGTCTGATACAAGAGCACATGGTTTGGGTCACCCTTGACCTTAGCTGGGGTTTGAGGGTCCTCTCCCAGGGGCGCCCTCGGCAGCTCTGTTAGGGGAGGAGTGACGGTTGGGACCCTGACTTGTGCCCACAGCTTAGAGGACATGAAACCCGACGATGTATTATGGGGAAGGCGTCCCAGCCAGGTTCCGGGGGGTGAGAGGTGCAGGTTGCCCGTTTTGGGTGAGAGAGCAGGGCCGGGGGTGGTCATCTCTAAGTGCCTGCCTCCCACCCGCGTGGGGCCGGCACAGCTTGGTGGCTCTGTTTGAGACGAAGTTCTCCCTCCAGCGGATGCCCTGCATACCCACAGCGCCCTCTTCCTGGAGGGCAGCTCCCAGGGAAGCCCGCCGATGGTGGACGCCCCCGCCTCACCCCTTCAGGCCCCGCAGTCCCAGCGCCCGGGGCGGAGGATGAGCCAGGGCAGCTCCCACAGTGAGAGCTCCGAGTCCTCAGACAGCCTGGCACCCGTCGGCGCCTCCTGCAGTGAGTGAGGGTCATCTGGGGGTCTCCCTGGGTTCAAGGGAGAGGAACCTACCTCTGGGCCGCTGCTGGTCCACCGCCAGAGCTGCTGAGGGCGGAGAAGAGGGGTAGCTGAAATCACACTGAACTCTGACCTCAGAGAGAACTTTGACCCTGACTGTGGCATGAGCCATGACTCCTCCTGGCACAAACTGAGCTCTGACCTCGGCCAGAGCCCTGATGCCAACATTCAGTTTCCCCACTGGGAATCCTGCTGACCGGCAGCCCGGGGGTGGGACCATGGACGCCTCTGTGGGTCCTCATTCCTGGGGACCACCCTGCGGCATGTGTCTTAGAGGAGGGGTGGGTGGGAGGTGGGGGGAAATCCATGTCCCAGAGCTCATTGTGAGCTGGTGCCGGCCTCACACTTGCACCCCGAGTGGGACGTCCATCACTGCGCCTGTGCACGGGTCCCACACTACCCCATGGGTCCAGGCCCAGGCAGTCTGTTCTGTCCTCACCTCCCTCTCGGCCCCACAGTCACGGCCAAGTGGTGGGGTGCCAAGCGCATCGACTACGCCCTGTACTGCCCCGAGGTCCTCACTGCCTTCCCCACTGTGGCGCTGCCCCACCTCTTCCACGCCAGCTACTGGGAGTCCACGGATGTGGTGGCCTTCATCCTGAGACAGGTACTCCGCCCTCAGGGC
>NW_006285608.1:266655-271776 GCF_000327345.1 Myotis davidii
ATCACACCTGCCTGGCTGGTCTCCACAGACTAGCAAAGGAGGAGGTGAGCCGGCAGGAGCTGAGGCAGCGAGTCCGGATGGCAGACAATGAGGTCATGGATGCCTTCCGCAAGATCATGGCTGCCCGGCAAAAGAAGCGGACCCCCACCAAGAAAGAAAAGGACCAGGCCTGGAAGACTCTGTCTTGTATCTGGGCCTGGGAGGGTGAGATGCCTGTTAGATGTTGAGAGGGAAGGGGAGTAGAAAGTCCGGAGCTTGGGAAGGTGTCAGGCTTAGCGATAAAAATGTGGGTGATCAGAGCGCGGATGGCATTTAAAGCCAGTGACAGGGTGACAGGTACAATGCTCCGACTTTGACACCAATTCCGAAGTGTGGCATCTTCCCGCACCGAGCAGTTCTCCAACACCAGCCGGGTGCCTCACAATTCAACGCAGTGCTGACACTGCCTACCCCATGGGTCCAGGCCCAGGCAGTCTGCTCTGTCCTCACCTCCCTCTCGGCCCCACAGTCACGGCCAAGTGGTGGGGTGCCAAGCGCATCGACTACGCCCTGTACTGCCCCGAGGTCCTCACTGCCTTCCCCACTGTGGCGCTGCCCCACCTCTTCCACGCCAGCTACTGGGAGTCCACGGACGTGGTGGCCTTCATCCTGAGACAGGTACTCCGCCCTCAGGGCCCACTGCAGGCTCCTGCCCTTCTGTGTCTGGAGAAGAGCTGGGCGCCAGCCGCCGGCCGCTGGGAAGTCCTTGCAGTACTCAGCCAGGTGGGAGGGCGACAGTTCAGACAACGGCTTCATAAGGAGCCTGGTGCTTTCTAGAAAGTTAGATAGAAACTACATGGCCCTGATGCCAACATTCAGTTTCTCTGTGGGTCTCCGTGCCCAGGTCCGTAGGTGGCACAGGCCAGTGAGTGGGGAGAGCCTGGGGAGGAGGTGCAGAGGTAGGGGCAGGCCCCGGTCACACACAGCCTAGATGGCCAAGGTCAGGAGTTGGATGCTATGCAGGGTCCAATCAGGAGCCATGGCAGAGTTTTGAACAAGGGAGAGATACCAACTGACTTGTGTCTTTAGAAGGAAGGCTGCTGTTTGTGGGGAGAAAGCGTGAGGCAAACAGGAGACCAGCCTCACGAGGGCAGCTGGGGCTGAGGTGCTGGTGGTGGAGGCGCTGAGGGTTTGAGCTGGGGTGTCGGGACCTGCTGACGTCTGAGCTGTAAGGGAGAGGGGAGCCTACGGGTCCTGTTCCACTTGAACATTTACAGGAGGGCCATTCCTTACGATGCCTCACAATTCAACGCAGTGCTGACACTGCCTACCTGGAAATAGCTCAGATCCCACAGGGTAACGGAGCAGCCCCACAAGGCTGACCCCGCCCGCCTCAGACGCCAGTCGCAAGTCCAGGTGCCGCCTGGGCCTCTGATGGACTGGTCAGAGGTTCCCATTTCCCTTCCTGGGGTCTGATTACTGTCATTTGCTGGCGCGGCTCACAGAACTCAGAGGCATTTTCCTTACTAGATAACAGTTTATTATAAAAGGATATAACTCAGGGACAGGCAGATGGAAGAGACGCATAAGACAAGGTGTGGGGAAGGGGTGGGGGAGCTTCCCTGCCTCCCCTGGGATGCTGCTCTTCCCAAACCTCCACGTGCTCACCCAGCTGGAAGCTCTGCGAACCCTATTTTTGGAGGTCGTTATGGAGGCTTTACTACTAGGCTCGATGGAGTAAATCGTTGGCCACTGGCCAACCTCCAGCCCCTCTCTCCTCTCTGGAGGTTAGGGGTTGGGACTGAAAATTTAAACCATCTATTCACAAGGTTGGTTTCCCTAGCAACCAGCCCTCCCTCCCCCTGCCAAGTCACCTCACTAACATAAAAGACACCTTTGTTGCTCTCATCACTTGGGAAATGATAAGGATTTTAGAAGCTCTGTGCCATAAATGGGGATGAAAAACATATATTTCTTATGATAAATCACAACACCACAGATACTGAGGGAGTTTCCATAGAGAGAGAAGTTCAAGGCTGAGTCCTGCAGCTCCAAGAGAGAGAGGAGGAGGAATCACTGAAGAGCAAGAGAGGATGGGTGAGAGAGGAACTTTGAGTGGGGCAGAATGGAAGTCATGGGTGGGGCTTTGTCGAGAATGGCTTCAGTGGAGCAGTGGGGACAGAAGCCTGATTGAGGTGGGCAGAGGGAGGAGGCAGGGAGGGAGGGGAGACAGAGCACAGGGTAAGGGAGAGCAGAAATGTGATGATCATTGGGGAGACACCAGGGTCCTAGAGAGAGTGTTTTTTCTTTCTTTAAGGTGAGTGCGATTATAGCATATTTGTGTGCAAAGGAGAGTGGTTCAGTGGAGAGGGACTGATCAGTCCCTTAGGACTGAGAGGGAATGCTGCCAGAGCAATGGCCTTGAGTGGCAGGAGGGGCTGGGATCAAGGCTTCAGCGACCTTAGATGAGGATCCCCTACCTAACAGGAGGGAAGGCAGAGAATAGGTTCAGACACAGATAGCTGTGCAGTCTGGGTGTGGAGTATAGAAGCTGCTCCCAGGCCAGAGAGCATTTGTGGGCCTGTGCTCTGGCCCCAGCAGTCAGGACAGGAGGGCAGGGACATGGGTCCTGGCGTCTCCAGCCTCCTGAGGGTTCCAAGCTGGGAGGTGAGGAGGCTTGGGGTGGGCCTTCTGGCTGCAAGCTGATGGGCCCTGACACCCTGGAAGGGAGGAGGAGGGGTTGAGATGGCCTGACCTGGAGCCCTGCTTGGCGTCTATCAGGTGATGCGCTATGAGAGTGTGACCATCAAGGAGAGTGACGGCTTGGATCCTGCCACCCTGAGCCCCGCTAACCCCCGAGAGAAGTGGCTTCGTAAGAGGACCCAGGTCAAGCTGCGGGTATGTGCTGGTGGGAGTCACGCACTGTTTGGGAGGTGACCTCAGAGAAGTGGGGTTGCCCTGGGGGCTGGGGCATTCACATGGCAGGTAAGGCCTTTGATTTGCCCCTCAGACCTGAGCGCTCACACATGCTGGGCTTCATGCTTAGATGAGCCCAGGGTGCTGCAGTGGGGGTGGGGTGGGGTTTGGGGGTGTGTGTAAGATGGGAGAGTTGGTTCCAGGTGACCTGAATCCAGAGGAACCCGAAGAATGGGGGTCCAGGGCACTGGGGATGGTGAGATGCCAATTATGGAGCAACTGCTCTATGCAGGGCCTCTGAGATGTAGATGTGAATTGGAAAGAGTCCTGTCCAGGATTACAGGGCTCACAGTCTGACTCACCGAGTATGGTCTGGAGAGAGATTTGCCATGACAGAGGGAGGCAACGCATAGGAAGGAGAAAGAAAGAATTGCAGGGCAGGACATGCATGGTATTGAAATATAAATAGGAGTTTGCTATACACATTGATTTATTCACTCAGTAAACAATCAGTGCTCACTGTGTCCCTGGTCCTCTTCTAGGGAGTGAGTGGGGAATAGGGGTTTACGGACACAGCCACTGCTATGGGGGACACTTCCAGTCTGGTGGGGAGATCCAGACAGAGACCCCCCAAGGAGTCCTAAAAGGTAGAAGGTGCTCAGTGCTCCATGAATGGACTCTTCTGTGTTTTGACATATTTATTGAGCTATAACTCAGGTATTATTCACCCACTTAAAATTCAATAGGTTTAGTATGTTCACAGATGTATGCAACCTGGCATTTCATTATTTCAAAAAAGCACCCTTTCGCCATCATCCCTCAGCCCTAAGCAATCAGCGATCTACTTTCTGTCTCTACAGATTTGCCTATTCTGGACATTTCACATAAACAGAATAACACCACATGTTGTCTTTTGTGTCTGGTTTCTCTCACCTGGCATCATGTTTTCAAGGTTCACCCATGTGATCGCATGTATCAGTGCTTCATTCCTTTTTATGGCTGAATAATATTCCATTGTATGGATGTACCGCATTTTTGTTTACCCATGAATCAGTTTTTACCCTTTGTCCACAATGAATAATGTTGCTCTAACTATTCGTGTGCAGGCTTTTATGTGAACAGATGTTTTCATTTCTCCTGGGCATATACCTAGGAGTGGAATTGCTGGATCAAAGGGTAACTCTAGTTTAATAATTCGAGGAACTGCAAAATTTGTCTAAAGCAGCACCATCACTTTCCATACGCCCCAGCCGTGTACGAGGGTTCTGAGTCCTCCACATCCTCACCAACACGTGTTATTATCTGTCTCTTGGATTCCAGTCATCCTAGTGGGTGTGAAATGGTATCTCATTGTAGTTTGATTTGCATTTCCTTGATGACTAACTAGTAAGGTCGATCATATTTCCATGTGTTTGTTTCCATGAACCAACTCTTCCCCCCCCCTACCCTTCCCGTGTTCCCGTGAGGGGGCCTAGGTCCCGACCTTGATGGGGTGTCCCCAGGGCAGGGTTAGTGACTGGTTCCTGTTTGTGTCCTCCAAGCCCAGCCGAGGGACCTATGCAAATGAGGTGGCTGCAAATGTTTGTTGAACTGAATTAAAATTCCCTGGGGACTGAGAGGAGGTAGAGGCCCTTTGGAGGCGTCCAAGCAGTGTTTCTGGGAGGGGACAACATTGAGTCAGGTCATAGTAGATGTGCTGGAATAGGGGGGCAGGAGGCCAGTGATGGCATGTAGGGTGGGGGGCCCAGTGTGAGCCAAGGCCTAGAGGCCACTGCAGAGCCCAGCCCGAAAGGACCAGAGGGGCTTGGAAGGGGAGCAGGAAAGAGGGCGGAAAGGCTGCCCGGGCTTAAATGCTGAGCTCAGGGTTTGGACTTCATTCGGGTGTTCCTGGGGTTAACAGATTGGTGCTTTATAAAGCTGGTGTACCTGCCGGGGGTCTGTTTTTGAATATGGAGCTTCATTAAGAAGCCATTAGCAGAGCCCAGGCGAGAGAGAACACGGTGTGGGGTAGAGGTGCCATGTGGGCAGTTCTGTAGGGGAAGGGCCACCAGATTGAGTGGCTGCGGTGTTGAAGCCAGGCCGGGAGTGGGGGTGCTGGCCAGTGGAGGCCTCTGAGCTGCAGAATGAACTGACACTGGAAGGGAAGAAGGGTGGGATGTTGGGATGGCTGCAGATAGAATGATGCGATGTCCGGATGGCTCCGGAGCCTCTGGGGTGGGGTGGGGT
>NW_006285608.1:271822-275033 GCF_000327345.1 Myotis davidii
CAGCAAGGGAAGGGCACCAGAGTGGCCGTGAGTGGCTCGGCGGAGGAGCTGCTGTCAGGCGCACGATCCTCTCTGCTCTTGTACGTCTTCACTAAGAAGAGACAGACGGTGAACGGCTGTGGGGTGTGAGCAGAGAGGTGGACGGAAGAAGCGAAGTGAGTGGACTGGCAGTTTCCAGCCTAGGAAACTAGGAGGGTGCCAGGCTGTGAGGACTGGCGGTTCCTCAGGGCCGTGGGGACAATAGAGAGCAGAGGATGCTCCTCTCCGGGGATCCCAGCACTCGACGGGGACAGCGTTAGGGTCTTAGGGTCTGTTTTTCTCGTGTGAACGTGTCTTGGGAGCTCTAATGGGGGCTCATAGGAAGGCATTAGCAGGTCCATGTCCCTCCAGCCCCTATGCAAAAGCTGAGCTGGTTTCTGTCCTTGCAGAACGTCACTGCCAACCACCGGGCCAACGACGTGATTGCCGCCGAAGACGGCCCCCAGGTCCTGGTGGGACGGTTCATGTACGGGCCCCTGGACATGGTGGCTCTGACGGGAGAGAAGGTAAGAGGCTGGGCATCCCCTCCTGGACTGCCCACACGTGCACCAGGTGCCTCGTGGTACCACATGGCACGTGGGCTGAGGGCTTTGGGAGGCTGAGCTGGGAGACACCCTGCCTGGGGAGGTCGGGGGATGGGGGGAAAGCCAGGAAGCAGGGGTGAACTTGGTGCATCTGAGGGGCCAGTGGTGGCTGCAGTGGGGAGAGACGGTGGTAGAACCAGGAAACATCCGCAGGACCCCAAGCCCCGGAGTCCTGTTTTAGTAGAGAGCTCCCTGGCCGAGCCCCCCAGCCAAGCCTGCAGCCCCCCAGTCTCAGTGCGTTCCCTGGCCCCCTCGGTGCCTGCAGGTGGACATCCTGGTGATGGCGGAGCCGTCCTCCGGCCGCTGGGTGCACCTGGACACGGAGATCACCAACAGCAGCGGCCGGATCACCTACAGCGTGCCGAGGCCCCGGCGCCTGGGGGTGGGCGTGTACCCCGTGAAGATGGTGGTCAGGTGAGACCCAGGACCACTGCCCTGGCACTTCCGGCCGAGCCTCTCCGTGTGATGGGGCCCTCGGCTGCTCTGTTTTGGGCCTCATCCCCACCTGAGGGGAGAGAGAAAATGGTCGAGGTCATCCTCAGATTCTCTGGCCCCATTCTGAGCTCTGACCCAGTGGCATGCTGACCTCTGGCCCCCGGCTTAACCCCTGACCCGAGCACATGGCTGACCACCAGTGGTGCTTTTCAGGGGCGACCAGACCTGTGCGATGAGCTACCTCACGGTGCTGCCCCGTGGCATGGAGTGCGTGGTATTCAGCATCGACGGGTCCTTTGCCGCCAGCGTGTCCATCATGGGAAGTGACCCCAAGGTCCGGCCGGGGGCAGTGGACGTTGTCCGGTGAGTGCTACTTCCCTGCAAGGGACAGGTTCTCCGGGGGCAGGAGCCAGCGGACCTGGGGGAGAGAGAGAAGCTTTTTCTGGTTTCCTCCAGGAATCCCGCTGGCCTCGGGGCCAGAAGCTGAAGCCTTAGCTTCACCTCCGGTGTTAATTTACCTGCGTCCCTCAGATACTTCCTGCCGTGTTCTAGACCAGATTCCCCACCCGCCCTGCCCTCCTTCCTCCGCTTGCTCTAACTCAGTGGTTCTCAACCTTGGCTGCACATTAGAATCACCTGGGAATCTTTTTAAAATCCTGATTTCTGGGCCTCATCCTCGGGAAATTCTGTTTCTTTGTTACTAATGTGGCCCCACCCCATAACAAAGAAACAGAATTTCCAGAGGATGAGGCCCAGAAATCAGGATTTAAAAAAAACTCCCAGGTGATTCTAATGTGCAGCCAAGGTTGAGAACCACTAACTCTATCTGAGCATTCTCTGCAGGGAATCGGGCCTGGTCTCTCACATTCTGACCCGAATCAGGATAAATCCAAGTGTTCTGATCATCTCCTGCTGTGTAACAAATGGCTCCAAACTTAGCTGCTTAAAATAATAATTATTATTCTGTCTCATGGTTCTTCGGACTGTCGGGTTCTTTTGCAAGGTTCTTGTGTGGGGTGTCTCTAGCAATTTCAGTCAGAAGGTGGTCTGGGCCGAGGGTGTCTGAAGGCTCCCCTGGGCCGGATGTGCAAGAGGGCTGGCTCCTGACTGCATCTGCTGCTCCTTGTCTGCGGGCTCTGTTTCTCCCTGTGGCTGCTGCCCTGGGAGGCCTCAGGCTATTCAGACATTGTACAGGGTGGCTGGCTCCCCCTGGGTCCCAGATCCAGGTGGAAGCTGCAAGCCTTCTTACGGCCCAGCCTTGGGAGGCACAGAGTCCTTCCCATTGCATCCTGTTGGTTATCAGCGAGTCGCAGGATCAGCCCAGATTCAAGGGGATGGGACCACATACATGTGAATGCTGGCAACCATGGCATTACCCAAAGGGCTAGTTGAGAGATGGGATCTATTCCAGCTGGTTGGAGAAAGCAGAGTAGGCTTCCTGGGAGAGGTGGCATTTGAGATAGCCCCTAAAGGATGGAAGTATATATATTTTTTCAATCCATGCCATTGTACAAATATTACCAATTGAAAAAAGGCAAAAAAAAGAAAGAAAGGAAGAAAGGAAGAAAGGAAGAAAGGAAGAAAGAAAGAAAGAAAGAAAGAAAGAAAGAAAGAAAGAAAAATCAATGCCCACATGGAGCTCTCCCAGGAGGGACAAGAGCTATCCTTTATTGAGGGCTTCCCAGGCATTGTTCGAAGTGGTTTACGTGCGTTACCGCATTCAAGTCTTTTGACCTCGTTATGTGTCATGTGCTATTAGACTTATCTGACAGACAGGAAACCGAAGCACAGAGCGGTAAAGGAATCTCCCCAGATTCTTAGTACTCGAAAGGCTGGGATTTGAACACCCAGGGCCAGCTTGTGGCCCATACTTGCTCCAGAGTGTCTGCTGTTAGTAACTACACTCTGTGGCCACTCTGTCCTAGGACATGTTCTGGTCTGAAGCATTAAATAGTCTAATCCGGTCAAAAAATGGATTTCTGGACAAATCAGCTTATCAGTGACCTGGACGTAGTTCCTTAGGTAGCTGACCTTTTTCATTAGTACTTGCTTTTGATGGGTTGCTATCTCTGCTTTCTTAAGTCATATTTTTATGGCTTTAGGCCAGTGGCCTGCCAACGCCCACCAAGAGCAAAAGATTTCAATTTCCCAAG
>NW_006285608.1:275737-280335 GCF_000327345.1 Myotis davidii
GGCAAGCTCACACAGCATGGAGGCCACTAGTGAGGAGAGGGCTTATGGCCTCCGGGCACTGGGGAGCCGGGAATGGCTTTTAGGCAGAGTTAGATTTGTGATTTACAAACATCACCGTGGCAACAGTACAGGGGCTAATAGTGCAGCACCTGTATAAAGCACAGCATGCCAGGGACATTTGGGGTTAATGCATGTATTTCATCCTTAGCATGGCCTGCGTGGTAGTTGCTAATATTATCTCCATTTCACAGACGTGAAAACTGAAACCCTGGGCTTAATTAACCTGCCCAAGGTTGCAGGCCCAGGTTGGATTGAAGTGTGTGTGTATGTGTGTGTGTGTGTGTGTGTGTAGGGAGGGATGGGTGTGTGTGGAGCAAGGGGCCTTGCCAGGAGGCTCCTGCAGTGGCCCAGGCAGACCTGGGGCTGAGCTAAGGCTGAGAAGTGGATTACAGTGGGCGGATGCAGTAGGACCTGGTAGAATGAGAGGCTGGTTCCCTGATTGGAGGAGGAAGGAGGGGGGACCAATTGAAAAAAGGCAAAAAAAAGAAAGAAAGGAAGAAAGGAAGAAAGGAAGAAAGGAAGAAAGAAAGAAAGAAAGAAAGAAAGAAAGAAAGAAAGAAAAATCAATTGATTTAGATAGGCCAAGAGGAGGACACAAGGTGACAAGGACAGGGAAGAGCAGAGCATGTGTGGGGGCAGGTGGGACAAGTTCAGGGTTGGATTTTGGAGACCAGATTAGGACAGGGCAGGAGTGTGGCTGGAAACGCAGCCCCCCAGGGCCATTGCCTCGCTGAGATGGGTGCAGAGGGTTTTGACAATAGAAAAGCAAAAGGGGCACCACTTTCGTTCCTCCCGCCCTCCCTGCCTCCCTCCACACCCGCCTCCCTTTCCTAAGCCAGGCCCTGGGCTGGGCACTGATGAGGAGAGATCCTAGGAGGAGGAATATCATGGTCCCGTGGGGAATCCAGTCATGGGTGGGAGACACTGATCCAGGACTCCAAGTGACCGGAGTGGAACAGGTCCTGGGCCCTGGGAGTCCTTGGTGTTGGGATAGTGACTGTCCGGCCTCACCCCAGTAGCAGTGACCGCTTTGGGGAGAGAATGCTATCCTGGCTCCTAGGAGACTGCTGACCTCATGGTGCCCCGTGGGAACAGGTCATGGACAGGCCCAATGGCATCTCAGGGGGCAACCTCCCCCGTATAAGTCTGTGCCACTTATTCCCTTGAACATCTTCTCCAAAGCCCTCCCCGTCAGTATCCCGCAGCTGGGGAAGGGAGGCTGTGGTTGGTCCTTCCTCTCTGGGGATCCTTCTGGTGCTCACCCCTCTTTCCCGCGGGCTCCTGGGGCCACTCGGTGCTCCCCAAACCTTGCTGCCCATTAGAAGCTGCTTTTTGTCATCACAGATCACTGGATCCCACGTCAGTCTAACCAGACTCTCTGGGGGTGACACTGGGGCCCGTGCATTGTTACAAAACCTCCCCAATCTCTTCGGTCACCTGGCAGGTCTGGAAACCCCCCCACCCCCATCTGTAGTGGCCAGCGGGTGGCTAGTGCCCCAGAAGCTTGCAAACAGGCCTGCGCTTAGCTGACTTCTCCCAGCCAGGGTGCCATGCGAGGCAGCGGAGCGCTCAGAGCAGGAGCGCTCATCGCACTGTGCTGTGTGAGCACAGAGAGGAGCCACTGATTCTGCCTGGGAAGCAGGGAAGGTTTCTGGAGGAGGGGCCTGGAGAGTTGGAGGATGGGCACATAAGGGGATGGGCCCTGAGGCTGCTAGGGGAGGGTGTGCAGCAGGAGAGTGCAAGCTGGTCCCGGGCAGCCAAGCAGCTCCATGTGACTGGGGCGTTAGACCTGAGGTGGAAGAAACTGCCTTCCCAGGAGAGTGGTTCTGAGGACATGGTATTGACCCACGTGACTACTTGGTATTGCCATTCAGAGATCAGAAGCTACTCTGAGCAGAGCCCTCTCTGTTGACCCTCCTGGCTATGAGCCCACAGCCAACTCCCTCCCAGGTCCCCAGCGGGGCCATCCTCACACCCAACTGCTAATGAAGCTCCATCCCGCCCAAATCAGGAGTGTGTGTGGAGCAAGGGGCCTTGCCAGGAGGCTCCTGCAGTGGCCCAGGCAGACCTGGGGCTGAGCTAAGGCTGAGAAGTGGATTACAGTGGGCGGATGCAGTAGGACCTGGTAGAATGAGAGGCTGGTTCCCTGATTGGAGGAGGAAGGAGGGTGGCAAAGGGAAAGGGGAGGAATCAAAGGCGCTTATCTCTGGTTCCAGAAACTTGAATGACATTGGCAGCACCACAGAGAAGGACATGGGCAGAGGGGGCAGGAGTCGGGGACCAGTGGCTGTGAGCATGCAGTGCCTGTGGGCCATCCAAGAGAGATGTACAGGACTCAGGGGCTCAACTGGGAGGATGGATTTGGGGATCCCCCTGGTTTTCCTTAGTGCTCCTTGGAGCAGCCCCTCCGTCTTCTCAGGAAGGCAGCAGGCGGGGCAGACCGCTGGGCAGCGGGTGGACTGGGCAGGGCTGGATGCTGCAATGCCCTCTCACCAGGCACTGGCAAGACCTGGGCTACATGATCCTCTACATCACGGGGCGGCCGGACATGCAGAAGCAGCGGGTGGTTTCCTGGCTCTCCCAGCACAACTTCCCACAGGGCATGATCTTCTTCTCCGACGGGCTGGTGCACGACCCGCTGCGGCAGAAGGCCATCTTCCTCCGCAACCTCGTGCAGGAGGTGAGCGGCCAGCGGGGGCGGGGCTGCGGCCGGGAGGGGATGCGGCCCCCAAGACTCTCCTCACACCCCTTCCCTCCTCCCTCAACCCCATGGGCCCTCATCCCTTCACCCCACCACCTCCCATCGTGCACGTGGATGGCCAGTTGGCAAAGCTCATCTGCGTGGATCTCGGTGGGTCCTTTTACAGCCCTTCCAGGTGGGTATTGTTATCCCCAGTGACAGATGAGGAAGGGGCGGCTCACCGACTTGCCCAGGGTCTCAGAGGCAGACTGGCATCCTGTATCTCCTGACCCTAAAGCCTACCCTCTTATCTCTGCATTTGGTTATTCATTTAATTGGCACCCATGTCATGGCAGAGCAAGGCCCGTTGGGAGCTGAGGTCCTGGAGCCTTTCAGGGACCTGAGGTTGGCAGGTCTTGAAAACCTTAGAAGCCAGGCCCAGACCGTGAACTCTCTGCTGAGGCCACTGGGGAACAAGGGAAGAACTTAAAGCCATGGAAGAGCTTAAAGTGGCAGTGTCTAACTTGGGCTGGAGAAAGATCCCCCCGACAGCTCTGTGGAGAGCAGATTAGTGGGAGAAGCAAGAGGCAGGGATGTCAGTTAGGAAGCTGTTGCCCAAACGAGAGACAGGAAGACCAGAGTCTAGTGGTAGCCATGGGGTGGAGAGAAAGCCATGGGCAAATGGGGAGGTAGAATTGCCAGGACCCAGTGATGGTTTCATGAGGGAGTGAGGGGCTCTCAGATGTCCCTCTTGAGTAACCAGGAGAAATCCAGGTGCTACTAATCTAACCTGACTGTAGTCTCCATGGAGGCACCGTTGTAGCTGTTTTGTCACCAATGTATCTCCAACAAATGGGGCAATGATGACATAGGGTGGGCACGCAAAAATGTTAGCAGAATGAATGAGCGAATGAATGAAATGAAAGGGGACCAGGCTGGGGGAAGTTGAGCTCATTTGTGGACACGTTGAAGCTGGTATGGCCATTGGACATGCACTCTGTCATCCCAGCTGAAGCAGGCCAGTGAAGCCATGGGCGGGGGTGAGAGGGGTTGTGCTGAGCCCCCAAGATCAGCAAGAGGAGCAGCAGAGGAACCAGAGGGCACCAGATGGGAGGAGGCAGGAGGAAGGAGCTTCCTGGGATCGGGCAGGAGAAGGCTTCAAGAAGGAGGGAGTGTCCTTGTGAAGGAAAATGTCCTTATGCTGAAGGCTGGTCACTGCTGGCCTCGGTGAAAAAGGGGCACCTCAGAAGGTCAGAGGGGCAGAGCCGTGGGGTGGGAGTGGAGAAGGTGGGTCTCGGCTCAGAGGGGCAGTAGTGTGGGTGGGCGTGGACTCGCTGGACTGAGGTTGCAGGAGTGAGCTGGGGCAAATCAGGAGGTGGGACTGGGAGGGGCAAAGAAACTGCTCCTTCCTTTGGGCTAAAGGCAGGTTGGGGAAAACGAGCTGATGAGGAGAGGGCCAGTGGGCTGAGAAAGCCCTCTCAGGTTCGACACCCAGGCCTGGGTAGCAGCTCAGGGAGGGAAGTCAAAATCGGCAGTTTTTTGGGGTGGGGAGCAGAAAGAATATGCGGGGCCAGAGCTGTGTGGCTCTGTGGTGTTGCAGATGCTCTCAGCAGCCAGCTTGTAGAAACGGAGAAGTGGATATGGAGAAAGTCCAGGCTGAGGGGTGTGTGTGTGTGTGTGTGTGTGTGTGTGTATCTGTGTGTGTGTATTGGGGGGGCTGGAGAATGCAAGGTGGAGGAGAGAGAACCCAGGGAAGCCATGGGGAGCCCGGGCAGGGGCAGGAGAGGCGTGCAGAGAATGCAGGTGGGAAAAGGCCAGAGGCTATAAGAGCCATAGAGGGAAGGGGGGGGGGGGGGGG
>NW_006285608.1:280349-299366 GCF_000327345.1 Myotis davidii
GGGGTCAGCGTGGGAAAGCGAAGGTTCAGAGTTCAGAGGGGCTGTTCCGGTCTAGTCTTGGAGGTGCTGGTCATTGATCTTAAAGAAGGCAAGACAATGGGTGGGTCATCCACGTGGACAGGAAGTCATCCCAGTGATGGTGGGACTTAGGAGGAAGAAAAGCTGGGACCAAAAGTCTCCAGTGAACTTGGGGGGAGGGTGCATGGGAGAGAAGATGACGTTGATGGGAGGCTCAAAGTGAGGAGCCGCGAGATGGTGAGCACCTCAGAGGCGGTGGGGTTTCTTCCCGGTGGGGTGGGCGAGGATCTGGAAATGACAGTGACGCTGGAATGAGGAGGAGCTGGGCCATCCTCTGACTGGATGAGGCTCTGGGGAGGCCATCAGACCAGCCAGCACCAGGCCGTGGCCAGATGGCGCCTACAGCCTGGTGCGGTGGGGATGGCACAGGGTTGGAGGACAGACGAGACTGGCTCTGTGACATGGAAACCTGGGAACCTGGCAGGCAACTTCCTTGCCCACAAAGGAGCGCTTTGCCTCATTCTCACATGACCTACGAATAGTGCTGCTCAGCTGACGGTGTGGTCCTGG
Organism: Myotis davidii; assembly: GCF_000327345.1. NCBI lineage: Eukaryota > Metazoa > Chordata > Mammalia > Chiroptera > Vespertilionidae > Myotis > Myotis davidii. Next base: position 280,938 of record NW_006285608.1, read on the forward strand.
CTTCTCCAGGCAGAACCCTGGATTGGGCCAGGGGTGTAGGGTAGGTGCAGAGAAGGGAGGCCACTTCAAGGCAGACCCATGACTTGGATTCTATCGGTGCACAGAGAAGGTCCCCCCAGAAGGAATTTCCTGGGGGATGGGGATCCAGGAATCCACTGGGGGAGGGGGTCGGGGGGGGATTGACTGGGCCGCCCTCTCCCTCCATGAGCTGCTCTGTGTTTCAGTGCTTCATCAAGATCAGCGCTGCCTATGGCTCCACGAAGGACATCTCCGTCTACAGCGTGCTGGGCCTGCCGCCCTCCCAGATCTTCATTGTGGGCCGGCCCACCAAGAAGTACCAAACCCAGTGCCAGGTGGGTGGAGGCGGAGCTGGGGCTGGGGTGTTCCCATCGGCCCCTCTGGGCAAACTATAAACTCTCAAGAGAGTGATGTGCAATCTGGAAGAGGGAGCGAGTTCATCTGCTCATTCCTTCATCTGCTCATTCCTTCATTCATGCATTCATTCAGCAAATACTGCTGGACACCTGCCTTGAAACGCCCTGTGTTGTGGGGAGAGTCCGGGTGGAATCGGTGTCATGTCATCCAGCCTCGTAGGCAGATGGAAGCATGTGCAGACAAGGACAGTGCAGTGTGCAGGAGCCATAGTGAATGAGGGGGAGCACAGAATGGGGGGGCCCCAGACAAGGACAGGTCCCCTGCACTCGGAGCAAGGCCGGCTTTCAGAAGTGTGAGGCCTTGTCCTAGAAGGGCCTGCAGTTGGAGGAGCACTAGTGACAGAGGCAGCGGCAAAAGCAAAGTCGGAGGGGACAGAGGTGTGTATTCTGGGAACTCCAGTGCCAGCTTGGCCGAGGGTGACGTGGGGGCAGCGGGAGAGGGGCGGGGGTGGCAGTGCGCGTGTGGGCCGTGTGCCTTGCCCGGTCGGTTGGGGCTCTGAGTCTGTGGACTGTTTGCAATTCAGAGGCTGCAGGTGGGTGGGAGGAGGTGGCAGGGCAGTGGAAGGGGAGAGAGGTGGGAGGGCCTGAGAGGCACGTTTAGGAAGATGGACTGGATCCGGTAATGGCAGTTCAGATGTGTGGGACCAGGAAGGGAAAAGCAAGGAGGGCATCCTGTTTCCGGCTTGGGGAGAAGCCGGTTGAGGAGCAGATGGAGGGGAAGGCAGTGAGCTTTCGGGGCCATGCTGAGTGTGACGGTGGAGGGACCCCTGAGTGGGCATCCCTAGAACAGTGCTGATCTCAAACTCTAAATGCCTCCTGGGTCACATGGGGATATTGTTTAAATGCGGGTTCGGATCTGTAGTCTGGGGTGGGGCCTGAGACTGCTGCTGGCACACAGACCACACTGAGCAGCAGGCTGAGCACACAGTGGAAAGGAATGGCAAGGGGGCCGTTGTCCGGGCCAGAACATGACTAAGTTCCCCCGGGTAGAAGGCGGATGGTGGGAGAGACTTACAGTTCGGGATTTTAGTGAACGTGACAAGGATCTAGATCCGGAAGGCCCACAGGTACAGACAGACGTGAGGGCTCAGGCGTCCAAAGCGGGGCGGGAGCCTTGAATGGTAAGAGTGTCCAGTTTCCTGCAGGTTCCACGGAAGAGCTGGAGACCCCATGATGGGATGTCCCAAATAAAGGGTGACGCTGGGAGGTGGGGGCAGGACCAGGCGCCGGCCTGCCCCGCTGGCCTGACTCCTGTCCCCTCCGCAGTTCCTGAGCGAGGGCTACGCCGCCCACCTGGCCGCCCTGGAGACCAGCCACCGCGCGCGCCCCAAGAAGAACAACTCGCGGATGGTCCTGCGCAAGGGCAGCTTCGGCCTCCACGCGCAGCCCGACTTCCTCCGCAAGCGCAACCACCTGCGCAGGACCATGTCGGTGCAGCAGCCCGACCCGCCCGCCAACCCCCACCCTGAGCGCGCCCAGAGCCAGCCCGAGTCCGACAAGGACCACGAGCGGCCCCTGTCCGCGCTCAGCTGGGCGCGCGGGACCCCCAAGTTCGAGTCGGTGCCCTGAGGGTGGGCTGTGCGCGGAGCAGGGGGCCCCTACCCAGCTGCCTGCGGGGACGGGAGTGGCCGCCTCCTCCCGGACACAGGCCCTTTCTTGCTTTTTCCCTCCCGTGTCTGTCCAGTAGTGTCTGACCACAGGGGGGAGGGGCCCTACCCAGCCTTGGGGGGCTCCCTCGGCTGCCAGGGGGTGAGAGCCCCGGTCTCAGTGCAGCCACTGCTGCCTCCCCGGTGCCTGCGGCTTCAAGCCCTAATTGGGGTTGATGTCTGTGAGGTGGGTGCAGGCCTGTCCGGAGCTGGAGTGTTGGGCAAAGGCGACCATCTTTCCGGGTCCTCCGGGCTTCCAAGGTCATGCGAGGCAGGCCCGGAAGGGAGAAGCCCCCAGACCGGGGATCCTGGGCCGCTGGCAGAGGAGAGGCGAGTGGCATTGGTGCCTGATATACCGAGTCACCACCTTGGGCCTGGCTCTCCTATGGCAAAGCGACCACTTTCTGGGAGAGAGAGGGTGCCCCCTGGGCCAAGCTATGTTCAGGTGTCTGTCCCCAGCCCTGGGGGGAGGGGTCTGGTGCTGACGGGCTGTCCTGCAGCTGTTCAAGTCCCGCCTTCTGTCCTCAGTACCTTCACCACTCTCCTGTGGCCCGGAGGGCAGTTGTTCCTCTTTCTGGAGTCCTGCCTGGTGCCGTCCCCTGTGAGGCTGCGCGGCCTTGGGCTCTGGCCTAGCTGGGCTGGCTGTGAGCCCTTGAGCCAGCTGCTTGCCCTCTCTGGGCTCTGCCTTCCTATGTAATTGCGGGATCTCCCCAGCTGAGATCGGATGGGGGCACGTTTTGACTCCTAGGCTATCCTGCACTTCTGCCCCATGAGGCTTTCCAGGACCCGAGCTCCTCAGAGGGCTCAGGGATCCATCCTGTCCCCACAGTCAGAGAGCAGGACTCAGAGTGGGCGGGAGGGAGCAGCTATTTTCCCACCACTTCGGAGACGCCCCTGGGGCTGGGGGAGAGGTCCCAGCTCCTTGGAGAGGTGGTTTTGTACTGATGCCCACACCCACTGTCCCAGGAGCAGAGACACCGCCCCAGAGCGCATGGATCTGGCTCCTCCTCTCCAGTCTGATTCCTCCCTTTTGGCTCCTGGAAGGTGTAGAGCTGAGATCCCAGAGTTCTGGGGTAGTTCTGGCTCAAACTGTTGTATTCCCCTTCCTCCCCTTTGCCACTCAGCTTGGTTTGGTGCCCATAACTTCCTCCTGGATCATCCCCTGAGGTTGGTGGGACTTAGCTCTCCTGGGGCCCCTCGAAGCTTGTCCAGGCCCTCGTGCTGCTGGGCCCCTGGCCTGGGCACTGGTCTCCTGCAGCGCGGGCCCGGCTCTGAGCCCCTCGTGCTGTCACTGAGGCGGCCCAGTTCTCTGTGTCACGGGCCAGGCCGCCCCAGTGCCCGGACAGCTGCATACACAGCAGGCACCTGTGTCAGCTCAGTGTCGCTTCTGCTCAATGTCTACCTCTTGCAGTTCCCATGTGGCCAGTGTCTTCCCCGATGGCCAGCCGCTGCTGGTGGGGGCGGCTGGCACCACTGGCAGGCAAACAGGGCGCCCGACTGGGCTGAAGGGATCAGGGATCCCAGCCCCTAACCCTGCTCTCTCGACTAGAAATGTGTCTTCTCCAGTCTGCCCGCTCCTGCCACCCCAGCCTGCCTGTCTGCCAGTTCTCTGCGTCCCTTCAGCCCTGCACCTGCATTTCCGCAGCGCCGAGCAACTCCGCTGGGAAGGGGCGGTCACCCTAGGCTTCCTCTCTGGTCCTGCCTCCCGGCAGTTCACATTCCTCCTTCACAGGACATCTTTCTCGGTGTCCATGAGGCACCAGCTCATGTGGCTTAGCCACCTCAACCCTAATCCTTCCCTTCCTTCCCAAATAGCCCTGAACTCAACTTGGGCAGACTTATTCTGATTCTCTGAAACCCCATCTCCTCTTTGCAGAAGGCACTGATGTATTACTCTCAAATGATAAAATAATTAGCGTGAGATCCTCCGCCCCCCGCCCCCCACCCCGGCTTGGAGCAGGAGGGAGTAGGCATGCCGGACACTGGGGAATTTGAGTCCATGCTGATTTTGGGGGTGGGAGCTGGGATGTGGGACCTAGGGGGAGGGCCCCCCTTCCTTTCTGGAGCTCTGATTGGGGCTCCGAAGCCTCACGCCTGGGATGTGAGGTGTACAGTGAGTGCTGCGAGCGGGCGCTCTTGCAGTGTTAGTGGATGTGACTGTGTGGTTCTGTCTAGTGACCAGACTCAATATTGTCGGTTTCAGTTCTGCTCTTCACAGCAACTGTAACCAATAAGCACTTTCTCTTCTGGTGGTTTGTTGCACTTTGTTTGTCCAGTTTTGTTGGAGAAAAACAAAGAGCCGAGTCTCGTGCTGTTCTCCGGAGGGGCCGCTGCCCCTCCCCAAGTAGCCCCGTGGCCCCAGTTGGCTGTTTCCTGGCGAATCCCTCCAGCTCCTGTGAGCTGGCTCCACCGGGGCTGGAGAGCAGACTTCCCTGCCTGACCAAAGCGCCCCGTTTCTCCGTGGCATGTTTGTTCCTCCCAGTTGGGGGGCTGTCCTGCTGGAGGGCCCGCCTGCCGCCTGCCTGTCCCTTCGCCCTGTTGGGGGTTCAGGGTGCATCCACAGCCAGGGCCTGCTCAAGTGGCATCATGGTTTTTTTTTTAAAGAGTTCAACTCCTCCCTTAGGCTTCACAAAATATGAAAAAAAGGGAGACTTTTCATGCATTTGGATGAGCGGCCCTCCTGCCCGGACCCTGGGCCAGAGAAAACAAACACGTTTGCACTCCAGTATTCAGACATCACTAGGGGGTGGGCTCTCTGGGTCTCCTTTTAGCACTCTGGACCCAGACCCATGCCCAGAAGTGTCCTGCAGGCAAAGCGTGGCCCCATTTCTCAGTGAAAGCTGGGCCCGAGGCAGCGTGCAGCTGTGGCGTGGCTCTGTGTGGACACCCCCACCCAGCCCAGGTGCAGCCGGCCCGGGAGGGGTGCCCGGGCTGCGAAGGAACCTCGAAACTGACCCCGCCTTAAACAACCAACTTTCCAGCCGAACCCCAGGGGTGTGGGTGCCCAGTGTGCCGGGGACCTAATCTGCCACAAGAAGTCACCTCCCTCCTTCTGCTGCCTCTGGGTTTGGGGGAGCTTTCTTAAAAAATCATACTTAGGGTCAAGTCCAAGCATCGAGGCCTGGTCTGGGTCCTGCTCTCTTTGCTGAGAAACCGAGAGGGTGGTTGGGGTAAATACCAGTTGGGCCTCACTCTCGTGGGGACAAGGAGTGGCAGGTGACACCAAAGAGGGGCAGGACAGGAGGGTGGCTCGCTCATAGGGACCCCCACCCTCGGACCCCACCGTCCTTTCTATTTGTTTACTTGGTGGTGGCAGCCTGTCTGGTCTTGTTTGCCGTCTGACTGTTCCTGTGTGTACCTCTCAGTATTGTCCTTGGTGGGTGGATCTGTGGGGGAAAAGGTTTGTACCCCTCATGGCTGCCTTGTACAAAATCCGTTAGAAAAGAACATGTAAACTATCAGATTTCTAACAAGACAAACACAGCATTATGGAGTTAAAAGATTTTTACAACGGGTCTTGATTTTGATGTGAGCTGGTTTTTAACTCTCAAACGTTGTCACTTAAATAAAAACCTTATTTGCCTTTAAAATGTGCTTTGCTCTGAATGAAGCTGAGAAACCTGTGGCTGTTACTCCTGCTCTCCCTGAGCAGGGGGCTGGCTACATGAGGTGGAGGGAAGTGGAGAGGACAAGGGGAACAAAACCTGGCCGCAGGACAGACCAGAGTGGGAAGGGGGTATGTGGGGGGAGGGGGGGGAGGGGGTTGTTACAGAGAAGAGATGTCAAATACAGAAAGTCTTTTTTTTTTAATGATGAAAGAAAATATTTCATTATTTCCCATAGATGTACTGCTGGTACATCGAGAAAACCATTATTTTTGGTATATTTTGTACATGGTTATATTGCTGAACTCTCCTATTCATTCTTTCAAAAAATTATCTTTATTGTTGAAAGTATTACAGATGTCCCCCCTTTTCCCCCATTGACCCCCTTCTCCACACCCCCTCCCCCACCCCCAGGCCCTCACCACACTATTGACTGTGTCCATGGGCTATGCACATGTGCATATAAGTTCCGTGGTTAATCCCTCCCACCCCAGCCTTCCCTCTGAGTCTCCCTCAATCTGTCAGAGTCTTATTATGGAAAAGCAACATTATGGAGGGAAGTTATGCCCTGATTTCTTTCTAATAAAATGACAAAGCAGATTTCTTAAAGAATTTACAAAGGGCAGAGATTGCTGGGCTGTGCTACTCCTCGCTGCCACCCACAGTGCCCGGTGCTGAGAACATAAATAGGTACCCATAGGCCCCCGGTCTCAGAGCCTGGATATCTCTCCCATCCCTTCTTTTGGGGCAGGCATGGGAGCTGTACACCCAGGAGCCGGGTCTGCGGTGAGTCACCTCCTGGGCTGTGGCAGGCGGTCTCTGCTGGGCTCAGATGTGGTCCGAGCAGGAGAGCAGGGGCCCCAGACCAGCCCCCACCTGGGCCTCTGCTTGTCAGGTCTTGTCAGCAGGGGCCCAGGGCACTGCCAGCTCCTGGGGGCTTCCTCCATGAACTCAAGGGTGCAGAGGTATGGATCCCACGTGTGGGGGTGTGGGGGTCAGGTATGTCTCACTTCCTGCGAGGAGCTCTCTTCTTGCCCCTCATTGTGCTTCAGGGGGGAGGGGGGAGTGAGGACACCAGAGCCTTCCCCCAGAATGAGGAGCCGGAAGGTGGTGGGTCAGTGAGGTCAGCAGCTCAGGTCTGAGCCGGTAGGAAGATGGCATGCTGCCCATTCTGCTGGGTGTCAGTTCTGTGGGTTTCTCCAGGAGTCTCAGTTCTTTAACACGCCTCCAAACCTGCACACGCACTCAGGTAGGAGGAGGAAGAGGAGGAGAGGAGGAAGAGGACGCTGGGAAAGATGCTTGGAGGAGGGCATTCCCTGGAGAGCACTCCATCAGTCTCGAAGGAGAGAAACGGCCATGTCAGCGCTAGAGATGGGGAAGCAGGAGAGACAGGCCATTGGGTGCGGCAGGCTCCGAGGGCCCTCCCAGCCTGGACTAGGCAAGACCAGACCCAGCAACATGGTGGGAACTTGGTACACTCGGCATATAGTCAAAGCTCGCAGGGCCACCTAGGAGCCCGTCACGGCCATGTAGGCACAAATGGCCCAAGTTAGGGCAGCTCCAGACCTGGGCTCTGCCCTCAGAATGGGGTCCTGAGCAGACAGATCAGGAACTCCAAGCAGCCACACAGCGTTTCCCAATTCCATGGGTGGGCAGGGCGTAAGGGAGCCGTGGGGAGTGTTGGAGGCAGGACAGGTCTTCAGGAGCCTGGGGAAGTTCCAGGTGGTGGACACATGTGGCGGCCTGAGGCCCAGAAAGCCACGAATCTCCAGGGTGCATCCTCAACTACCACCGCAATCTAGGTCTTTTATGTCCCCTCATGTTGCAGACGAAGAGACTGAGGCTGAGAAGGGGAGGGACTGGCCAGGGTCATACAGTGGCCAGAGCCAGAACTAGAGGCCTGCCTGAAAAGGGGGACCCTGCCAGCCACTTTGCTTGGGAGGATGACTGCCAGCTTACCTCTCTTCAGCCGCAATGGCCTCGTCCAGCTCCTGGGACAGCTTCTGGAGGCGCTGGATTCCTGCCCCCACAGGCTCCAGGTCACTGTCGGATTCACTGAACAGAAGGAAAGGCCACAGGCACCAGGGACTAGTTGGAAACCTGTGGCAGGTGCCTCCTTCCTGCCCCCACAACCAGCACTGCAGCCTGGGGTCATCACCTAGACCCTCACTCCAGGAAGTGACATCAGAGCACCTTAGAGCAGCTGGCAGAGAACAGATGGATCAAGGCTCATGGGGTCAAGGCCAAGGGCAGGAGATCTTGCAGAAAGGTGAGCCCTGCTGTTTCCCACTTGAGTCTCCATCTCCAGGTGGTTTTAAAACTGGCTTGTAGGCTCACTAGGAGGCTTGGGAGTGTGATACAGGCAGAGCTAAGCTCTCCCCTTCCTTTTATAGATGGGGAACTAAGGCCTTGAAGATGTCCCCAGCTCCCTGGCTAGTGGGGTGCAGAGCTGGCCAGAACACGGATGTGACTCAGCTCAGGGTGCCCCTGGTTCTAGGGAGCCCCCGGAGGGGCCCTTAGTGTTTTGGGGGGCCAGGCACTCTTCCACTTACCTGGGGGAGCAGAGGGGCTCTGTAGAGGAGTAGGGGCTCCGGAAGGCGGCCTCCCTCCTGGACCTCCGCAGAGGGTGGGCACGTGGGCCCACCTGGGTGGAGCGGCGGTGACGCTCCCACCCCCAGGGGCCCAGAGTTGAGCGGGCAGGGCCGGTTCCAGAAAGCCGGGTGCTCCTCTGGCTCAGGCTGCGAGCTGGGGGGCTACCGTTCTTCTGTGTCTCTCTCTTCCTCCTCCTGGCTTTCACCTGGGTTTCCACCAGCCACTTGGTGCCACTTTGGCAGGACTCCTGGATTCTCTGATGGGTACATGGAAGTGTGAGCACAGACAAGCTAAGGGCCACCCTCGTCTCCAAGCCATACCTCCGAGCCCTCCACCTACCAGCGGTCCTACGCACACAAGCAGCTTGGTCTCAAGCGTGAGGGATGTGGGTGATGCCACTGCAGGGACCCAGCTCAGAGCCCCAGGTATGAGTGTTCTGCAGCAGACCCGCTCTGGCTCACAGAGCCTCCAGGCGCCTAAGACCAAGCCCCTTTCAAACACAGACTGACCCGGAGACTCAAGAGCAAAGCCTGACCCTCAGGACACTGTGAGATCATTTGTCCCCCTGCTTCTGGTCATACTCTGTTCCACCCTCCACACTGATGCACAGAGATCCCTCTAAGGGCAGTTCTGGTCATGACACTGCACTGCTCAGTGCCCTCCCACAGCTGCTCATCACCCACAGGGCCAAGCCCTAACTCTCGGGCCTTTCACTCCGCTGGGGGACGGCTGTGAAGGCTCTTCCTCAGCGAGAGGAAACTGGAGTCCAGAGTCCTTAGAGCAAGACCTGTGTTAGGTTAGGTGAGCTTTGTGCCCTTGGGCAGGCTGCCTGGTTTCATCCCCGATCCCTGGGCATAAAACAATCATGGGGTTCTTCTAGACAAGGACTAACATTTGGCTCAGACACCTCTCTACAAAGGGTCCCCAAAACATCTTCCTGGTCCCATATCTTCAGACTCCCAGTCAGATACGAAGGAGAGCCCCCTCCCGCCCCTAGTTCTCTCCTTGGAGGTCTATTCACTCCCCTGGCCTCTGTCCTTTCTAGGTGACACCTCCATGCCTCTCCGAGTCTAGGTTTGAAGACACATCCACTTGGAAGGTCCACAGGCACCTCACACCCAACATAAGTGACATCTTCGTGCCCCCACATCTCATCTGACACCTCAGCCTCCCAAATCTACCTTCTGAGCAGCTCTTGAGGCTGTTCACTCCTCTGCAAGGCCAGGCCCTCAGTGCCCCCTCATGGGAGAATCTGCTCCTAACACCCTTCTATCTAACTCACCAACTAGCTAAAGAACAGGTTCTAGTATGCTAATTAGAGCCGGTGCCCACCCTGCTGTAAATTCTTCCCACTGGTTCCCAAGACCACCAGTCTCTCTTGGGGGTGCCCAAACACCCTTGGCACACTGAGCCCCCTCTCACTGCCCCACCTTGCTCTCTCTCCTCAGTATTCCACTTCCCTCTGCTCTGGGTCTAGGCTCACACTACTTCCCCTGTCACATGCTCCTCATTCTTCTCCTTTCCTGGGTGAATTCCATGGAATCGCTTCACCTGGGAAGCCTCCACTTGACTAAGCTAGTTTTTGTTGTCCTCCCAACATTAGCCACTGGCTCACAATTTCCATCACAATACAGCTCTATTATCTTGTAGAGTGAGGATGTTTTCTCCATGATACTGTTTTCATTCCCTCACTCAACTATTTGTTGAGCACCTACTATGTGCCAGGAACTGTTTGGGTGCTGGGAACACAGCAACGAACAAATCAAAGTCCTTGTCTTCATGGAGTCTATGTTCTTGGGGGCTCCTTAGGGCAGCCGTTGACCTGGACCTGGTCAGCATTACCTGGGACACGGCCCCCAAGGCGTTCTTAGCTGAGCGAGCTGCAGCCTGGAGGCCCTGCTGCTCTGGCTCTGGGGTTTCCAGGCGTTTCCAGGTGGGGCCCGCCCCTAGGTTGAGGCTGACTGCTCTCAGGGGCAGCCTCCTTTGGAACTGTCTGCAGAGGGAGCCCAGGGCTCCGCCGGAGGCCTCCAGATGGCCAGCTGCAGGCTGCAGCTCATCGCTCTCCTCCAGCTGCTGGTGGTCCTGGAGAGATCTCCTGCGCATGGACGTGCTCACGCCGGGCCACCGAGAGGCCATCTGTCTGTTCTGTTCACCAGACCCTGGGAAGAGGTCAAAAGGCAGGTCAGCAAGGCATCCTCCATCCTATTCCCAGGCTCCACAGAGACCTAGGTACAAGGGAAGAGATGGGATGGAGGCCCATGGGGTGGGTGGATGGCTCAGGCTGGGAGGGAGCAACCCTGGGTGCGGGAGAATGCTTCCTGAAGGGGAGGGTGTGGTCAGCGAAGCCCGGAAGAGGGCAGAGGCTGAACAAGGCTGGTCAGCATTTCCTGCGGTCCCTTGCTGTGTCTAGAACAGCTGTTTGTTCATCCCAGCCTCAGGCGGGGAGGGAGACAGGGTCGGGAGCGGCCCTCCTTGAGCCTCAGAAAGGGGCCCAGCGCCGGATCAGCGCCTCCCACAACCCGCCCTGACCCAGCGAGCTCCCACCCAGACCCTGGTCGCCTGGCCAGAGCCCCCGATTTCCACCCTGCAACCCCCAGATGCCCACATGCATGCCTGTCCTAACTAGACACCCTCTCACCCCATCGCCTCTGGTCTCTTCTGCACAGAGGTCCCGCCACGCCCCGGCCCACACTCACCCCAAAGCTTCCACGCCTGCGAGATGCGGAGCACAGATGCACTTCGCCCACCCGGGCCGATTTGAAACTCGGCGCGGACCCGCCCCTGCCCGTCCTCGCAGCTGATTGGCCCCGTCCCCGCCTCGCTGTCGCGGCGGGGATCCTATTGGCTCTTTGCTCTCGCGGCCGTGAGTCCGGCTCTCAGATTTGCCGGCTCGTCCCCATTCATGCCCGGGACCCCCGCGGGCTGGGCGCCGCGGGAGGGGGCCCCTTTGAGGGAGATTTGGTTTCAAACTTCCCTCTGCTGCCCCGAGACAAAGCGCTGCGCTTCTGTGTTCCCCGGACTCCCCACCACATCCTGCCCCGAAAACCCGTCCTGGAAAGCGGACAGATGGGAGTGCGCTCCCCTCCGCCGCCGGTTAAGCACCCTGCACCCGGCTCACGGGGACCTCAAAGCCGCACTGGCCACGCCATCCCTGGGGTTCCGAGCTGCCATCTTCATCGGGTCTCCCTCCCACTCCTCACCCCTGTGGCCACTCATGCTGGTGGGCTCCCTGAAGCTCTGTCCTTAGCCTCATCTTCATCCCTGGGTGATCACACCCACTTCTCCGGCCTCAGTTGGTTGGGCGTTTTCCTAGGCACTGAAAGGTTGCTGGTTTGATTCCAGGTCAGAACACATGCCCAGGTTGTGGGCTCGATTCCTGGTAGGTGGCGTGCAGGAGACAGTCCATCAATGTTCTGCTTTCATATCGATGTTTCTCCCTCTCTTCCTCTCCCTTCCTCTCTCTAAAAATCAATTTAAAAAAAGTAAGAAAACCCAAAACTATAATAATAAAAGTGTAACATGCTGATCAGACCAGACGTCCTTTCGGACATCCTTCCAGATGACCTTCCGGATGAAGCCGGGGCTGCAAGGGAAACCCGGGTCCTGGGTGCCTGCTGGTGGCCAGAGGGAAGCCTGGGTCCCAGGTGCTAGAGGGAAGCCTGGATCCTGGGTGCCAGAGGGAAGCCGGTGCTGGCAGCTGGGGAAGGAAGGCCTATTCTTGCACAAATTTCATGCATTGGGCCTCTAGTCTATACGAATAAAAGGTAATATGCTAATTAGACTGGATCGACCAGACAACTTCTGGACGTCTGACTTCCTTCTGGACAAAGCCACAGTGGTGGGGGCCAAGGCAGAGGTGGTTAGGGGCAATCAGGCCGGTGGGAGAGCAAGCAGTTAGGGGGCGATCAGGCTGGCAGGGGAGGGCAGTTGGGAGCGATCAGATCAGCAGGCAGGCGAGCAGTTAGGAGCCAGCAGTCCTGGATTGTGAGAGGGATGTCCAGCAGTCGGACATCCCCCGAGGGGTCCCAGATTGGAGAGGGTGCAGGCCAGGCTGAGGGACACCCCTGTACCCCCTGTGCATGAATTTCGTGCACCAAGCCTCTAGTATATATATAAAAAGCCATGAAGTCAATGAAACAGATGCATCCTTACCTAATGGAGCTCAAATCTAGTGTTTGGGGGTGTGACGGACATTAATGAATCATCAAGTTATCAACAATCAATTAATCAAACACAATTATGACAAAAATATGTCATTTAAAGCTGAGACCTAGAGAATGAGTCAACCAAGCAAAGAATGTGTGTGTTTGAGTGTGTGTGTGTATGTGTGTGTCTGTGTGTGTCTTCTTGCCCAGGGAATATCATGTTCAAGGGGACCAGTATGTAGCTCACACACACACATGCAACTGAAACAAACTTCTCCTGAAACAATACTTGACTATGTGTGCTGTCCTTCGATATTTCACCTATTTTGTTGTTGAGAAGGCTGGTGACAGCTCACCACAGTGATTTTACAATGGTCACTGCTCCCGTTCGCCCGTTCACCTTGCTCCCTGGTTCTTTCCCAGCCTCAGAAGTTCCCCAGACTGCTTATGCCACTCGTATTTGTCATTGTAATCAGGGAATTTAATTCATGTCCTTTATCAATGAAACACAGGGGAGAAAAGCAAGTGGTGTTATTTTTAGGAAAACTGAGCTGAAAGTGTGGGAAAGACTAGCGAGAGTGAAACCCTTTGAACAAGGACCTCAAATGGGGTCCTCTTGCTGCAATTGCCTGTCAGCAGCGGCCGCAATGCCTGGCACTTCATGTTCAGCGATACAACAGCCTATATCTGTCCAGCCCCTAGCATGCGTGTGCCAAGTGCATTTCTTCATTCTGCCTTAATCCTCCCGGCAGCTCTATGCAGTAGATATGCTTTGTATTCCCAATTACAGAGGACAGCACAGGGATTCAGATGGTGCAGTAGCTTGCTCAGGGCGGGACAGAGTCTGAAGCACGGGTGTCTGACTCTGACGTCTGAATTCCTAGCCTTTGGTGCCATGGTCTCATTGAGCCTCAGGAAGGAATGAGTGAAGGCCCTTTCCCCAGGACCATAACTGGCAGGCTAGGTGAAGGAAGAGCAGTTTCCATGGCAATGAGAAAGGGAGGAAGAAACATTTGCTTCTGAATGAGAAGGCTCTCTCCCTCTGCCTTTGGAGCCAGGGGCTGGGTGCGGGGTGGAGGATGGGCTGAGGTGAGCAGGCCCCGGGTGGAGATGGAGGGGTGGGGGTGAGGGGTGCAGGGCTCCCTGCTCCTCCTGGTAAAGAGGAAAACCAATAAGTTGTCCCAGGCTGAGGCTTTCTGGGGTCCAGCCCCAACCCCTGCCCCACCCTGCCCTGGTAGCTTCCTGTCCAACCACAAAGCTTCCCCAGTTTCCTTGTCCTGGGGACTGTCAGTCTGAGGGAAACGGCAGACATTAAACTGTGCAAAATCCCACAGGTGGGAAGTGCAAGGGGCGGCGAGGGGAGGGAAAGGGGCAGGACCCACATCGGAGCTGGGGTCAGAGCAGGCTGCCCTTGGCATATGTAGGCTGCTGTAGCTAAGGAGTTGGGGGACAGCGAGAGGGGATGAGCGGATGCTGGGAGCCGGAGACTGCCAGGACCCAGGGCCAGAGCGGCTGAGTGAGAGGGAGGGCAGGGGCCTGGGCGGTAAGAGCCAGGAGCGCAGGGCTCCTTGGCAGGAAGGGGCTGAGGATTTGCCCGGAGGCAGTGGGGAGCCTTATTGAAGAGGGCAGTGGGGTGATTGGAGTTGCATTTTAATGAAGGCCATTAGGAGGTTAGTTTGGGGGCCACAGGGTGGCTGGGGGGTCTGTCTGGAGGCTGAGGCCGAGCACCTCATTCTTCTCAGCAGTGAAACCGAAGCCACTGGCATCAGTTGTAACACCCCCCGTCCCTCAGGCCGGCCCCCCACGTCCCACCCCTGCCACCCGGGGCCCCAATCTATCAGTCTACCTCCTCTCGGTACCTCTGCAACCCCAGCGTGTGCCCTTTGACCCTTCTACACAGGGAAGCCATTGAAACAGTGGGAGAGGTTGAAGTGTGAGGCATGATTAGAGCCTTTCCTACCCGTGTGGATTATGTCACGAACAGAAACATGCTTAAACCATGAGGCTCAGTATGACGAATACTGAGAAAGCAAACCCTCATGTAACTGTCACCCGGGACATCGCCAGGACCGCACCCCTGCTGCGTGTCCTCCCTCCCTCCCGGGACTGTATGGTGATCACTTTTATTTTCCTTTGTAGTTTTTCATCTAAGAGTTCATCTTACTCTGATGCTCTAGGTTGCTGTGTGGCCAAGAAAGGATGGGACAGAAGAGGAGGATCTCTGCCCCCCACCCGACTCCCTGCCCCCAGAGAGCACCGGAGCTGGGCCCTCAGGAAGCGGGGGTCTGAGCACTAGGTGGGGGGAGCCTTGGAGGGGTCTGACTTGCTGCCTCAGTCTGTGCTCCTGGGCCCAGACCAGTTGGCCCAGGCTGGGCTTCCTCTGTGCCAGCCGCTATGGGAGACTTTCAGGGGTCCTGGGTTTCGGGGTTCCACTCACTGCTCAAGGGAGGCGTCTCAACTTCCAGGAGAGGGAGGCAGGAAAGTCATTTTCCCGTTTCAGTTGGGGAAATAGAGTTAGGGATAGGAGACACCTAAAGCCACAAGGTCAGCCCTTCGCATGCAGCTCTGCCCGGCTCACCCGCACTCCCATCTCTCCCTGTGGCAGGGTCTGTCCCATCTCTAGGAAAGAGGTCAGCCGGGGTCCCCCAGAGAAAGGTTTTGCGGTGCCAGAAAGAATCCTCATCACCCTCAGGACCTTGGAAAGACCAGGTAAAAAATTCGGATCTGCCACAAGGTGGCGCCAGACACCAACTCTTTACATGATTTTTCACTTTAGAGCAGAAAAGGGATCCCTGATACTCCGAATAAGCTCTGTGGATTCCCCCCAAAAAGGAGGGGAGAGCCCCGCTGCCCCCAGCCAGACATTGCAGGAGAGGCTGGAATGGGGCTGGGGACGGCTCCTCAAGTTTATCCAAGCTACCCTGCTTTTCATACCGTTTCAGTGCTCTCCCAAACTAGAAACCTGCCAATCCTCTCCCTCCACAATGTCACGTCCTCCTGTGGGTGGATAGGGTTTGGGGAGAAGAGGAGGGAGAAATAGAAAAGAGGGAGAGCAGGGACCACTCAGTCCACAGGGCCCAGCCTGGGGTTCAAAGAGACTAAGAACCTGAGACCAGGGCCACCGCCAGGGACAGGCAGGGCGAGGGGCTTTGGGTCAGTCTCTCCTTTTCTCCTTCGGTGGCCTCACTACTGCTCGCTCCCTCAACGCTGTCTTCTTTAAGAAGGCTCCAGCCGACTCCCTCTCTTCCTGACAAAACCAAAGCTGATGCAATAATGTCAGGCTCGGGCTCCCATCCCGGAGAGAAGCAGTGGATGGATGGGGCAGGAGGCTGGGTTGCCAGGGAGTGGCCCTGAGGGAGGAGCAGCCCGGAGGCAGCATGGGGCACCTCCCTGCCTCACTCCTCTAATTCGCATCCCTCCCCTCCCCCGCAGGGCAAATCCCCGGTCTTAGCCGGAGCGCCTTCCCTTGGTGAGATTATATCAGCCCGGCCTGGACAGCTCCCGCAGCCATGGATGCCGCTCTGCTCCTGAACGTGGAAGGGATCAAGAAGACCATTCTGCACGGGGGCTTGGGGGAGCTCCCAAACTTCATCACCGGATCTCGAGTGAGTGGGGCCCCCTCCCACTCCTCCCCGGCCACGGCAGCCTCTGCAGCCCGCTGGCCACATGGCACTGCAGACAGGTCTCAGCTTTGCCCAAAATGGCCGGGCAGTCCCTTCCTGGGATTGTGAGCCCCAAGGCATCTGAACGGGTGTCTATTCGCTGGGCATTTTGGTACTTTGCAAATTAAACTACAGCATGGGATGGGGGACGGGCTTTGGGAGTTTTCGGGAGCCCCAGATGTTGAGTGAGAAGGTGAGAAGGAGGGCCTCTCCGGGATCCTGGTGTTTGGCCACAAGTCTCTGGTGGCTCCCCTGGGTGATGGGCTGTGTCTGGGGCCTCAGACCTAGGGCTGATTTAAGGAAGGACATCCTGACCCAACAAAGCTCTCAAGAGTGGGACGAGGGTCATTTATGGGGGAGGGGGTTCCTCATCCCTGGGGGAGTGCAGGTGGGCGGGGGGTGCTCTGGGGTGGTCTGAGGCATCTGCCTGGAGCTGGGGAGCGGACTCTGAGGCCAGCCCTGAGAGTCGGTGACAGGGGTGGCTCCTGCTGGGCCTCGGAAGGTGTGTCTAGACCAGGGCCCACTCTCTTGGGGACCAGGTGACCTTCCATTTCCGCACCATGAAATGCGACGAGGAGCGGACCGTGATCGATGACAGCAAGCAGGCAGGGCAGCCCATGCACCTGATCATCGGGAACATGTTCAAGCTGGAGGTCTGGGAGCTCCTGCTGACCTCCATGCGTGTCCGCGAGGTGGCTGAGTTCTGGTGTGACACCATCGTAAGTAGGCCAGGCCGGCCCAGACCCTGGGCTGATTTCTATGGGGCCCAGCCACGCACTCTGTGTGTTTCAGGGCTAGCGTGTCTCAGGAAGGGGGGGACCTAAAACAACACTCCCTGAAGTGACGGTGTCGCGGCTGGCTGGTGGGAGTGGGTGTTAGGAATAAAGCAGGCAAAGTCCCTGGCCTTCAAGGAACTTGACTTCTGGAGGAGGAACAGACACTAAGCACACACAGGGCGGGGCACCCAGTGCTTTAGGGCCATAGGAAAGGGGCCGCTGACTGCCTTGGGGTTTTAGGGGAACTTCTTCAAGAAGGTGCCACTGAGCTGGGTCTTGAAGGATGAATAGGAGTTCGCCAGGTCTAGAAGTGGGATGAGAGGCAGCACCCGGCCAGGAAGGGTGAAAGGCTTGGCAGGTTTCATTTGGGGGGCCCCTCTCTTTTATGGGGCAGCTCCTCACTTCATCATTCAGTTTTGGAAAGACTAAGCCATCAGTGGGGCAGGCATGTCTATTTGACCCAGACCTTAAGAGGCCTGGTTTCCCCAGCAGTTGCTGCTTGTCAACCCCTGCAGAGCCCTTTGCTTGGACAGTCTCTCCAAGACAGGGGCTTCCCTCCCCTAAATCAGAAGGGCTCTTGGAGCTTCTGCCCTGAAATACATCCCTTCTTGTTCCCCCCTGATCCCCACTCCTTAGGGAGGGCACTGGCCTCTGGGAATTTTTGCTGGTGCCGTCTTATGAGGCCAGAGGCTGCAAACTCAAGTCCCACTGGGAGCCAGGAGCTTGCTGACTGGAGGTCGCCTGCCCCCAGCTCCCACTGGGCAGGCGAAGTGGACAGTCTGAGTTTTTGAGACAAGCGTGTACACTCTCTCAGTGTTAAAACGTTGGCAACGAATCTACAGAAGTCCTCACCAAAGGAGGGGTGAAGCATCCCAGTGTGGGAGCTGAGTGAGGCCTGGGGCGTGACTGCCAGGGTGGATAGAGCCCCTCAGGCAGAAGCAGGCTGTCCCAGAGCCCCAGAGAGGGGCAGCGTGGGGAATCCCTGCTGCCATAGGCACAGCCATGGGCACAGCCATGGGCTGATGAGTCTCCTGGGACTCTGGCTGCCCTGCTGGCTGTGAGTGGGAATGGGGGGGGGGCACAGAGCCGGGACCCTCTCCCTCCTTCCTCCCTCTGAGGTGCTGCCTGAGTGGAGGTGGGATTCTGGAGTTGTGCCCCTTCTCTGGCCTTTATCTTCCTTTCTGAGACTTATGCCACTCCCGGTGACATCCCACAGCCACTGTGCTGACCAGGCCCTGGCAGTGCCCGGGCAGCAGGTGTCCAGGGGGCCAGAGGGACAAGGCCTTTGAGGGCCTGTGAGTCAGGGCCCGGAGCACCACCTCCCTGTAGGAAGCTGATCCTGGCCTCTCCCCCGCGCCCCACGCCATCTGGTCACCTCTCTCACAGAGAAGCCCAGGGCATTCGGGGCTGACCCCAGCTGGCGGGGGCAGGGAAGGGTGACCTTCATCCTCATGCTGGCGACTTCCCAATAGTGTGGAGCTGCCATGCGGAGCCTGACAGGGGCCTTGTCAGGACCCAGCCCGAGCAGCGGGGCTCTCAGAGACCATCCTGTGGGGCTTTCCAGAGCCT
>NW_006285608.1:299395-300253 GCF_000327345.1 Myotis davidii
GGGCTGGCTTTCCCAGGCTTGTTCTGCCTCAGGGGTGGCAACTCCAGCTCCTCGGGCTGGCCGAGGCTGGGCTGAGCTGGACCTACATCCGCATGATCTCACTGAACCCCTACAACAGCCCCACTACTGGACACGTGCCACCTGGGGCGCCTGGAGCTTGGCGGGCGCCCTGGGCTCACTGCTCACCAGAGCTCAGCCAGGACGCCAACCGGGCCCTCAGGGACCCAGAGCCCTCACTGGTCTCCTCACTCCCCTCCCGCGAGTCCCAGGCTTGGGGGGCTCAGGGCCTCCGTGGGAAAGAAAGTCATTAGCCTGACGACCAGGGCCGCCAGAGGCAGTGCGGCACCGTGTCCCTGGCGTGGCCTCTGGAGCTGGGCTTGGGGCCCGGCTCGGACACTTCCTAGCGGTGTGACCGTAAGCAAGTCACTTAGTCTTTCTGGGCTCCAGTGTAAAAGGGGTACAGTGGTGCCTCCTGTGCTGATCATTTTAAGGACGGAAGGAGCTAACAGATGGAGTGCCTTGCCCGCAGGTACCACAGCTGTTAGTGGGGGGTGTGGGGGAACAGGTGGAGGAGGGCCATGGGATACTGAGGGCTGGGGGGCTGGGGGGCTGGGAGTGGGCTGCTTGAGGCCGGGCTGAGCAGACAGCCCTGATGCCATCCGCCTGTCTCTCCCCCAGCACACGGGCGTCTACCCCATCCTGTCCCGGAGCTTGCGGCAGATGGCGGAGGGCAAGGATCCCACCGAGTGGCACGTGCACACGTGCGGGTTGGCCAACATGTTCGCCTACCACACGCTGGGCTATGAGGACCTGGATGAGCTGCAGAAGGAGCCACAGCCTCTGGTCTTCGTGATCGAG
>NW_006285608.1:300318-301075 GCF_000327345.1 Myotis davidii
TGGAGGGCTGTCCGAGCGACGGGGTCGTGGGCATCCTGGGATCCCCACCCCACCGGTCACTGGCCCTCACCCAGAAAGGGCTCATAAACCGCAGGAGAATTTGAACACTCTCCCCCTCCCCCAAAAAGGGTACTTTGCCTTTCCCAGGGAAAGTCCCATTTGGCACCACTTTTTAAAAATGTCATCTGTTTTCACACGGAGACTTTTTTCTTCTATTGGTTCTCAACTTCCAGTTTTGTCTTCAAAAGTTTAGATTCTATCCTCATCCCTGTCCCTGCGGGTTGCGGGTTCAGAACGGACTCTCCCGAGTGACTGACAGCCCAGGTGATGGGGGTGGGAGCGGGCCAAGGCCGAGGCTCAGCCCAGGGACACGCATGAATACAAATGAGGCCCACATCCCACGGGGCCGGTGTGAACAGTGGCGGGGCGTGCACACTGCACCAGGCAGCGCTTCCGAGGTGCTCAGCACAGACGTTGCGCGGTTGTACCTTTATAACCACAGTTCCCAGCAGATGGCAATGCCGTGTCTTGTTCTAATGGCCGGAGTGTTACGGCAGCTTCTGGACATCGGAAGTAAAGTTGTTGACCAACAGGTGTCTGTGCCTGATTGGCACGGAAGGGCCCGTGAGGGTGGGCCCCTGGGCCATGGCTTCCTTCCCGGGGCACCTCCCTGTGGGAAGTGCAGAGCTGACTTCAGCGGGTGCTGGGTCCCTACCTGCCAGGGTGCAGGCCCCCGCTCCCCCCCCACGTCCCCCCC
>NW_006285608.1:301096-312694 GCF_000327345.1 Myotis davidii
CACCTGCACCTCCCGGGCCAGGTGGAGGCCCCGAGCGAGTACCAGAGGGAGACCTGGAACCTGAGCAACGCGGAGAGGATGCAGGCGGTGCCCATCCTTCATGGGGAAGGAAACCGGCTCTTCAAGCTGGGCCGCTACGAGGAGGCCTCCACCAAGTACCAGGAAGCCATCGTCTGCCTGAGAAACCTGCAGACCAAGGTGGGGGCTGCCCGCCCTGCCATCGGGGTGGGGTGGGGGGGAGCAGCCCTGTCCGGGCCAGGTCCATGGGAGGGGTGTCACGCTGCAGCCTCCGCTCATGGCAGCCCCTTCCCCACGGGCAGGAGAAGCCCTGGGAGGCGCAGTGGCTGAAGCTGGAGAAGATGATCAACACCCTCACCCTCAACTACTGCCAGTGCCTGCTGAAGAGGGCGGAGTACTACGAGGTGCTGGAGCACACCAGCGACATCCTGCAGCACCACCCAGGTGGGCGGGCGGGCCGGCCAGGGCTGAGACCTCCTGCCCTCTTTAGTCGCCATCCAGGCACCTACACTTGCGGCCACCCAGCCGCTCCTGCCTGCACGCCTGTCGCAGGGGATGGATGAGCAGAGCTCATGGCACAGGCGTCTCGCTGGAATGTGCACCAGGACGGACGCACAAGCGGCTCCCAGGCCTGTGATGGTGTGGAGCGGAGACAGGGTTTTAAGGAAAGGGCCCTCGATGGAGAGCACCCTGGGCGGTGAACACAGTGCTGGGCTCACAGGCAAGTCAGCGCCACAGTGCGCATGTGACACTGGTGTCTGAACTCGTAGGGGCGTCAGACACTGCGCGCCCGGCACTCAGTCCTCTGCACTCGGCACACCACTCACCGGCGTCACAGCTGTCGGGACAGGTGCAGGGGTCAGGCCGGAAGCGTGCATAATCTGGGGAGCCTCTTTAACAGTGGTTCTCAACCTGTGGGTTGCGGCCCCTTTGGGGGTCGAACGACCCTTTCACAGGGGTCGCCTAAGACCATCGGAAAACATATATAATTACATATTGTTTTTGTGATTAATCACTATGCTTTACTTATGTACAGTTTGTAACAATGAAAATACATCCTGCATATCAGATATTTACATGACGATTCATAACAGTAGCAACATTACAGTTATGAAGTAGCCACGGAAATAATTTTATGGTTGGGGGTCACCACAACATGAGGAACTATATTAAAAGGTCGCAGCATGAGGAAGGTTGAGAACCACTGCTCTATAAGAAAAATGATAGAAATTCATGAGTATATAATTAGTTATGAGGCCTTGGAAAGGTCTGCACAAAGGTGGGGAGTCATATCACCCCCATTTTACAGTCAAGGACATGGGCTCGGGTACAGAGACGTTAAGGATCCTGGTCAAGGTTAAGGGGTTTGTAAGCTGCTTAGGACCAGTGTGTGGGGCTGCCCCTGGGCCCGGGTGGCAGGTCCGGTTCTATCGCCCCTGCAGGCATCGTGAAGGCCTACTATGTGCGGGCCCGGGCTCACGCTGAGGTGTGGAATGAGGCAGAGGCCAAGGCAGACCTAGAGAAGGTGCTGGAGCTGGAGCCCGCCATGCGGAAGGCGGTGCGCAGGGAGCTGAGGCTGCTGGAGAGCCGCCTGGAGGAGAAGCGGGAGGAGGAGCGGCTGCGCTGCCAGCACATGCTGGGCTAGGGCGGGCGCCTACTGGGTAGGGGGGATCCCATCCTGCCTCCCACCAGGACACCCCCCACCGTGCTGACCCCCCTGTGCCCACCGGACAGCCCGGCAGTGGGCAGTCAGCAGATGGCCTGGCCATTTCTGGTTCAGTTGGCCAATGTTTTGGTGTCACATTTTACAGTTTAAAATTAAATTTTAAAATCAATTTCATACCTACCGCTGGCAAAAATAAAAGCCCAAAGGTAATGAATAAGAGTGAAGTTCTTAGTTGTAAGCCCAGAGCCAGCGCTTTGGCCCTGGATTCACTCTTTTGCTCGTTTTTTTCTCTCTCCAAGTAACGTGTACGTCACACTTTCTCCCCGCGCGCTCTTACCCCCGGTCACTGGAAAATGGGAATTCAATGCTTTGACGCTTTCTCAGCCCTTCCTTCCCCTTCTCCCTGCTTTGGATAGTGATATTTTTGGTTCTTTGCTTGGTTACTTTTGTAATTTCATCCGCTCCCTCCAGAACTCTCTATCGAAGCCCATTGACTCTCTTCCGTGCAAGGGTGGGCAAAAGTGTGTTTACAGTCCTTCCTACGGCAACAATACAAACACATAATACAATAATCAATCAATAACAAGACAAGAATAAACTATGTTCCTCGTACTCACAACTGTAAACCTACTTTCGCCCACCTCTGTACAGGTGGAGGGAGCAGCCCCTGGGCCCCTTTGCCCACCTCCCACATCCCCCCCACTGAGCAGTCGGATGGGCCTTTGTGTTTCCATCCTTCGGGCTGTCAGCACATGTGCTTGGCCTGTGACCAGACCTCAACGTTCCATGCTGCGTCCAAAGATTGACCCTCAGCTTTGAAAATCGATAAACGGCATCTCCATGGAAGGGCAAGTGAGGCCATTTCCTGCAGGGCCCGCTGGCACCGTGACTGCATTTGTTTCCCTGGGGGTCCGAGTCCGTGACCCCTGGCCCGGGTGGAAGGTATTCCGGCATCACATGTAGCGGCAGATATTGGAACCGGGGAGTGTTTTGATTTTTCTCTTCTCCTGGCTTTTGCAGGACGAGGGCATTTGAGGGTTAAGCCCTCCCACCAGGGAGGAGAGAGGGTTAATCTTGGGTTGATTCAGGCTCGGTGTCTAATGGGGTGTCCGGTGTATTGAGAGAGAACCCCCGCCGGCTCTAGAAGAGGAGTGTCCTGGGGCCTTTGCTCTGAGTGGCCAGCAGGGAGCGGCAGAAGACTGTCCCCTGCTCCTACTGCCCTGGGAGAGAGGCCTCAGTGGTGTCTGAGCCACCAGAGGCTCCCCCAGGGCTGGGAAGGAGATAAAGAGGCTGGGAAGGGGCATCATCTGAGCACCTGGAACTACAGCCTGCAGACTTCCCGGGCCTCCATTGTCCTGCCCATTTTCTACATGCAGTAGTCCCGCTGGCCACCCCTTTTCTGGGGACAGCAGGGATCTCATATCATGGGTGGTCCCCCAGCAGGCCTGATGCCTGAAGGTGTCCCCGGGCCCTGCTTGGTCCTGCCCAACGCACCCTGTGGTCAAGCCTCGGCTCCCGGTCCCCTGGGGCATTTGTGAGCCCAAGCGAACGAGGGGCATGTTTCAAAGCCCCTCAGGTGTAGTGTCACCTGTGCGGTCCTCAGGGACATTTATGTGGGAAAAGTCCTAGGAATTCCTTCTTGCATGCCACCCAGTGGGTTGACATCAGGCCACATGTTGGTTCATGACTTTCCTGGTAGCTTCCCCCAGCCTCACCCGTCCCAGCATTTCTATCACCCGTCTGTCTGTATGGTGGACACGGAGAAACCCGGCCTCTGACACACCTCCGGTGTAGGCAGCCTCTAACCACAGTGGCTCTGCGCTTCTGGGGGCAGCCCTCACGCAGCCTGGTCAGCAGACTTCTCGCTGGTCATTTCTGCCTTGTTCAGCATGCTTCTTACTTATTAGTGAGCTTCTCTTGTGTAAATTCCTGCATGTGTGTGTCAGAGAGAGAGAGAGAGAGAGAGAGAGAGAACACGGACACCTCATATTGCTACCATTACCCAAAGGCAGAGAACAGGGCAAGAGCACCACTTTTCAGAAGCCATGACATTTTGCTGGAGGCTGAGTCCAGCGGGTCATAATAAATGCGAGAAGTTCTCAAAAGGTTGGATGGGCCCTAACCGGTTTGGCTCAGTGGATAGAGCGTCAGCCTGCGGACTGAAGGGTCCCAGGTTCGGTTCTGGTCAAGGGCATGTTCCTTGGTTGTGGACACATCCCCACTGCGGGGCGTGCAGGAGGCAGCTGATCGATCTCTCTGATCAATGTTTCTGGCTCTCTATCCCTCTCCCTTCCTCTCTGTAAAAAACCAATAAAATATATTAAAGAAAAAAAAAAGGTTGGATGGACTCTTTCAGCAGAGCTGAAAATCTGCATATTATTACCTGCTGCTGGCCAAACAGCTGAATGGCTGAAAGCAATTCCCCCAACCACATAATCCTTTACTGTTTACCAAACCTTACCTTTGATATGTAGCTCTGCTTTGCTAGAGGGCAAAATGTGTGAATAAAAAGCCCTGGGTCCAGATCCAGGATTCGGGGAACTTAGTCACTAGAACTAAGTTTCTGGCTGGCTTTCCCCAAAATACCTTCCAAATTCATATTTCTTCTCTAGTTTCTTCATTTATGCACAGCCCCTTTTCCATTTACCCTAGTATAGTGGTTGGAAAACTGCGGCTCTCGAGCCACATGCGGCTCTTTGGCCCCTTGAGTGTGGCTCTTCCACAAAATACTGACTTCTGCGCATGGGCCACGAAGTTTCAATCGCACTGTACGTGCGCGTCTGCACATGGTATTTTGTGGAAGAGCCACACTCAAGGGGCCAAAGAGCCACGTGTGGCTCGAGAGTCACAGTTTGCCGACCATGGCCCTAGTAGATGCGGGAAGACCCCAGCAATATTTCATTCCCCACTTCACCCCACTTCACCCCATTCTCCTAGTGCAGGAAGGCAGATGCAGGAGTCGGGGGAGCTGGCCAGGGCCCACGGCAGGCAGCCTCCCACCAGGCCGCTGCACTGGCTTCCTGTGGGCTCCGGCAGCAGCCTCCAGGAGGGCCTGGCTGGCCAGGTCTGCGCAGGTGGCTGCAGGAGGTTGCAGGGGCATCCCCTGAGGTCCCTTTCAACCACTTCCAAGGGACCTGGCTGGGAGCCTTTGTTTCTTGAGGGCCCAGCAGGGGGCAGCAGAGACTAGGCAGGCTGTGGTTCCTGGGCTGGGAGCTGAGGGTCTGTGGGACTTTCCAGAAAGGGCTTTGGGCTCTGGACCTTGGTGACTTTCCATGAGCCCTGACCACCCCCACTTCCCCACGGTCGGCCTGGCTGGGGACAGGAGAGGAGGCGGTTAGAACCATGGAATCAGAACGCCAGGAGACTGGGGCCTGTGTCCCATCCCTCGTACAGGTGGGAGAACTGAGGCTCAGAGAAGGTTAGCAACTCCCTAGATCCTACCTGAAAGCTGGGGTAGACCCAGGGTGAGCATCCAGGTTTCCAGGCTTCTGGGCGGGGCACTCTGTCCTACACTGTGCTGCCTCCCTTCCCAGACAGTCCGTACATGGGCATACGTATCTCACACACACACACACACACACACACACACACACACACTCACAGGAGAAGAATATTAGGGAGCATCTCAGAGCATGTCCATAGCCTTTGTTTGAGTATTGTCACCAGTTAACGAAGGTATTTAACGAAAGTATTTGCTCCCAGGCATGAGCCATCCTGGCCTCTGTCCGGCTGGGGCTGACGGACCTCCATGTCAGAGAGGGGGCTGGGTGGCCAGAGGGATCCCGTGGGGAACTGTGCAGGTCTTAGCAAATCACCGCAAGCTTAACGGCTGAACACAGCGCAGACTCATCCGCTTACAGCTCACTGGGGTCAGCAGGGCTGTGTCCTTCCTGGCGGCTCCCGGGACAACCAGCTTCCTTACCTTTTCCAGTCGCGAGGCCACCAGCATGCCTCCGCTGGTGGCCCCTTCTCCACCTTCAAAGCCAGCAGCACCGCATCTTCCAGAGTCTCCCGTCTTCACATCCCCTCTGAGAGCCTGCGACCCCCCTTCTCTCTGTCGTAAACAGCCTGACACGGGCCCCTGACTAATCCGGATCACACCCCATCTCAGGCCCTTCACGTAATCACATGTGCAAAGACTCTGTTGCCATGAAGTAACCTATTCCCAGGCTCCGGAGATCAGGATGGGGCACCTGGGGGCCATTACAGAGCCTACACAGCCAGATAGTCTCCCTTTGTCCCCAGATCTGTCTGAACGGCTCTGTCCCGGGAGGTGCCACATGTCCTCTGAGAGGTGCCACATGTGATGCCCAGGCTCCCTGGCCCCCCGGC
Organism: Myotis davidii; assembly: GCF_000327345.1. Taxonomy (NCBI): domain Eukaryota; kingdom Metazoa; phylum Chordata; class Mammalia; order Chiroptera; family Vespertilionidae; genus Myotis; species Myotis davidii. The sequence goes on from NW_006285608.1 coordinate 307,113, forward strand.
TCCAGTTGGGTTTGGCACCGGGAGGCACAGGAGGAGGTCTGTGTGAGGGAGAGGAGGCTGGGCTGAGGTTCTGCAGCGGCTGTGCTGTGACCTATCACGCTGGTGTTGGGCAGCTTCCCATCCCTCACTGTCCCCGGAGCAGCAATGCCTCCTCAGGGCCCCCTCAGTCTCCACCCAGCGAGTCCTCGAGTGCCCCCTATTCCTTGCTGGACCCCAGTCACAGCTGCACCTCGATCAGCTCTCCACGGCCACCCCTCTGAGTGGGTATCAGCTCTTCTCCAGGCTGGAAGGAGGGAAGGAAAGCGGAGAGAGGCTGATGGACATGGGCACGGGCAGGGTGTGAATTCAGGCCCAGATGCCGCAAACGGGGACTGGAACCAGCACTTTCCTGCCCCTCTGGGGCATGGCCTCAGTTTCAGGCTGTGGGAGGGGCTTGTCCCAAGTGACATCTAAGGGTTTGGTGTGCATCCGGAGGTTGCGGCCATGGCAAACACCTGCTCCTCCACGAGAAACGGCCAGGCAGCCTCAGTCAGGTGCACTTAGCCAACCTTCCACAGCGCGGGCTCTGCAGGAGGCACCCCCTTTTCAGTGCTTCCCGCCCACTTCATGATGGGCCGTGTGAGTGCCACCTGGCAGAGGGCCAGCTGGGGGTGGGGTCGGGGAGGCGGAAAGGCCTGGGTCACTCCACTGTGAGTGGCCGAGCCCGGGACTGACACACATGGCTTGGATCCAAAGCTCAGGATCTGTTGACCTGGGTGTCTACTGCTCAGTAAGCGGCAGCCGTGGGGATGAGCCAAACGATAGAGGGCATCGCTGGCTCACTTCCTGCAGGGCCATCACCCCCGATGGCGTCCTGGCAGGAGGGAGAGGGGTGGAAAGGGCTGGCTGTGGGGGCCACCTGGGCCTTCCCAGGCCCCTCCTCTCTCCCGAGGGGATGACAAGCCCCAGTCCAGGTTTGGGTCCTCTCGCTGCGACATCTGGACGCTTGGTTTTCCCTCTTCCTCCCTGGGCATGTAAAGTCTCATACCTGAGACCAGCCTTGAATTTCACCTTGATTGAGGGGTCCACGAGGGAGGGGCCATCCTGACCCCCTCGGAGCACCTGCTTTCGGGAGGGTGGCTCCCTGCTCAGCCTCCCTCCCTCCTGCCCCGCTCCCCAGCCTGAATGGAGTTGGCTAGGCTGAGCCCCTTTCTTATCTATGGCCGTTCCCAGCGTGCAGCGTTCCCGGCCTCATTACTATTGCCCATTGCTTCCGGGGTTCTCATTAGTGTGAGAATTTGATGACCAGAGAATTGCCTTTCCTCCCGCCACCAATAAACACATCACTGCCGGCGAGCATCCGTCTCCCCGCGCAGCCAGGAGGCTGGCAGCTGGTGCCCAGGGCGCGATCTGGAGGGCAGAGGACGGCATCTGTCTTGTTTCCTGCTGCGTCCCCGCAGCTGGATGGGGCCTGATCTGAGCCGGGGGCTCCGAAAGATGGCACGAATGAGTCAATTTTTTAAAAAAAATATTTTTATTGATTTCAGAGAGGAAGGGAGAGGGAGAGGGACAGATAGAAACATCAATGATGAGAGAGAATCCGTAACTGGCTGCCTCCTGCACGCCCCCTACTGGGATTGAGCCCACAACCCAGGCATGTGACCTTGACCAGAATCAAACCCGGGACCTTTCAGTCCGCAGGCTGACGCTCTATCCACTGAGCCAAACCGGCCAGGGCAGTAAATTTCTTTTTGACAAGCATCCCCTTCTTCCACGTGCCAAGGCCCTCAGAAATCATCTAGTCCGACACCTTATTGCAGATGGGGAAACTGAGGCTCAGAGATAAGAAGAGACACTCCCATGGTCACGGCCGTGAGCCACTGGCAGGCGCAGGCCTGGGATGGACTTTGTTGACGCCTGCAGCGGGGTTTGCCAGCCCACTCGACATTTGCAGCTCTGTTTCCATCGCAACTTTTGCTTTCTGCCTCTCCCACTTTTCCTCTACCCTTTGGTGGCATTCCAGCATTCCCCCTCTTTTTAAACTTCTACTCACACTCTGATCTTCTCCCATGTTTCTGATGAGGCTCCTGGTGTGGATGCCTCCTCACCTGCAGGCTGGGGCTGCCCTGGGTCTCGCCTCTCAGCCCCTTAGGAAAGACGAGAGGGAGAGAGCCTTGTGCTGGCACAGCTGGTTGGCACGAGGTGGAACATGAGCACGGCCAGGTCAGGCCTGCCAGCTCCTTGGGGAGTTGGGAGAGAGACGCTGGAGACAGGGCAGGGCCATCTCTCCAGGTGGGAACATGGAGGCAGCATAACCGGGGAGCAGGCGACCGCAGCCTTTTCCCCTGGTGGTGGGAGGTAGGGAAGCCAGCAGGTCAGTGAGCAGAAGGAGGGAGATGTGCAGAAAGGGGCGGGGGGGGGGAAGAGGCGGAAGGAAGAAGAGTCGGCAGTGAGGAAGAGGGAGATAGGAGGGAGAAGAAGGACAAAAGGAGAAGCTAAGTTTTTTAAGATCTGATTCCCCACATGCGACACCCTTGTATCCTAATAATAAGTCAAACCTTCTGCTGATGCTATAAAATGTCCCAACTGAGTTCTCTGTCCAAATGGTGCTGGGTCAGCCAGCAGGCAGAGGCCCAGCTCACCGTGACCTCAGGCACAGTGACCCTGGGCCACACCCGAGGACCTACCTCCCATGGGGGCCCAGGCAGGTGGGGTTCGGAGGAGTGCGGTCCCACGGAAACATAACCCCAACTGCAAAGGTCATTGAAAATTTCCCAATAGCCACATTAAAAAATACAAAGAAATGGGTGGCATTAACTCTAAACCAACGGGGCAAACATTATTATCCTTTTGTCATGTAACCAATGTAAGCATTATTCATGAAATACTCTGTATTCTGTGTCCCACACTGTTTCTGACGTGGGTTCCACGCTTCCAGCCCAGCCCGGCCCAGACTAGCCACTGTCCCTGGGCTCCCTTGTCACATGTGGTTGGTGGCAGTGCTGGCCTGGAATGAACACGCACCCCCATCCCACCCTGACCCTGCGCCATTGCACATTCTTGAGCTTCTTATAACTGTGATCCGACAGTACATTCCTCCTGTGTGTTCTCCATGCAGTAGGCCGCCAGACCAGTGTGTTCATAAAGCATAATGATTAATCACAAAAACGATACGTAATCATATATGTGTTTTCCGATGGTCTTAGGCAACCCCTGTGAAAGGGTCGTTCGACCCCCAAAGGAGTTGTGACCCATAGGTTGAGAACCACTGATTTAGAGCGTGTGCCTGGTGGTCTTTGCTGGGGGGCATCAGTGATCGTTTTCATGGCAGCTGGAGTCAGACGACAAAGCAAACAGGCACCTGTCATCCCATCATGCCAGCCGTGCTGAGGGCTCTGTCCACGGCTACGGGCTGCCACGTCCAGTTGTGGGTGCTGTGCAGGGCACAATTCCAGGGGACCCCGTCGCCCCATTGTCAGCGTAGGCTTGTGCAGTTACTACAAGTTCCCAGTAGATGGCAGGAAAGGGCCTCGAGGAAGGCCCTATTTGCTGGTGCCAGGCTACAGTTTCAGCTAAGTGGCCTAGGGGTGTGGTTTCCGAGAGCGACTCCTGCAGGTGTCCCATCTGTTAGGCATCTCTGGCCAAAGGTGACATTGGAGTGATTTTCAGGGGACCGTCCCTCAGTGGTCCCTTGGCCATCCTATTGCATGTCACACGGGGGCCACTGCTGCCATCAGTTTGGGCCACATTCAAGCTGACCACAGCTGTTACCCATTTGCCAGGCGGCTTCCTGGGGTCCCTCAGCCATCATCTCTGAGGCACCTGCCCTCCCCAGGGTCAGAGGTCCACATGGGCTACAGGCTAAGAGCAGGGGCTCTGAAAGGGGGCAGGCTTGGATTCCTCACCCAGTGTGACCACGGACCACAGCTGTGTGATGCTGTGCAGGTGCCTCAGCCTCTCTGAGCTGTGCTTCCTCATTTGCACAGCGGGGGTTATGATGGGAGTTGCCTAGCGGGGGGGTTGGGAGGGTTTAATTAGTTACTGTACGTCCAGCCATAGACAGGCGGACCGTGCGTGCTCGGTACAGGGCTGCTCTGGGGATTAGGAACACACTCACACCCTGCAGGCTCCAGGTGAGAGTGGATTTTCTCAGCCTCCTGCAGCTGCTGCCCGCGAGGGAGTGAGGGATACCGGCCTCGGGAGCCTGCTGCCTGTTTCGCGCCCATGTGAGCAGCGCGACCTTTCGCGCCTGCCCCTTTCTCATAACAAATATCACAGACAGCCAACACCAGTCTCCGTTCTTTCACAGCTACTTCCCCGGACCCCTTTGGGGACTTGGAACCAAGAAAAGTGACACTGGCCTCAAAGCACTGTGTTCCTCCGCTGGCAGTGCTGCATGGTCCTTTTAGAAACGCCTCTCTCCCCAGGGTCTCCTGTCCGGCTGCCCCTCAGGGCCACCCCATCTTCTCTGCAGCCGCGTCTCCAGGGCCTGCGCACGCCGCGAGTCTAGAGCAGAGGAAGGGACATGAAAGGCACCCTTGGCCCCGGGAGGGGAGGCTGGGCAGTGGGACAGCCGCTGCCAAGGGGCTCCCTCTGATTGAGGGGGGCCGTCAGCTGGCTCGCCACATGCTCCTCCCGCCAGGCCTGGTTGTGGCTGATGGCAGAACAGCTGCCCTTGGTGGGAACTGGCAGCGCGCAGACACCAGCTTCCCAGGGAAGCTGCGGGATGGGGCCCGCGGGTCAGCGGGGGTCAGCGGCGGGTCTCTCAGGTCCCCTCGATGCTTTCTTCGCTTTGTGAGGAGCCTCCACGCTGCAGGTGAGGACCCGAACCTGGTTATTTCTGGGGGAGTTAGGAGCAGCTTGAGAGTTGTCACTCCAGGGGAAGGACCCTGGTGACAGAGACGATGGATGGGCACCCCTGGGCTCACAGCCGCCTGCTCCCCAGGTCCCCTCGCAGGTAGAGGGGTTCCTAGGCCTGAGCTCTGGCCGGTAGAATGGGGGTGCTGTGATGTGTGCCACTTCCGGGCTTGGCCCCTAAAACCCCTGCATGGTCAACTTTCTGTCTGCCCGCTGATGATGCCAAAGTGTCACTGAAGCCGTAAGTGTGACGATGGGAGACCCCAGCCCAGAGGGTGTCTGGATCCACTCATTAAGCTGCAACACAAGTCAGGAACAAGCCCGTGCTGTTTCCAACAGATGCCGTCTTTTGGGATCTTTGGAGGAGTTTTTAGAGCCGTCGGCGCGGCCTGAAGAACACAGGTGTTCGGTCAGCAAGTCCAAGGCCTTATTTGTCGACGTGGGGTAACATACTGAGAAGTGACCCTGCTTCAGGGACAAGTCCAGGAGCAGAAAGTATCTCCTGGGGTTGGTGACTCACCTGTGTGGACGATGGCGCTCACAGAACGAGAGGGGCCACAGGGGTCAGGCGCTGCAGAGCACTCGAAGGAAGGCCAGGCTCACGACCTGCAGGGTCAAGGTCATGTTCAAGGAGCAAGACACTTCCCTTGCTTGAGCTTAGACCCTGATGACCCTGAGGCCTGGGTCCCCTCCGCAGTCCCATGGACTTGTGTTCTGGATGGAACCAGTTAGCAAATATCTGACTC
>NW_006285608.1:322595-380714 GCF_000327345.1 Myotis davidii
GCCGCTGCCAAGGGGCTCCCTCTGATTGAGGGGGGCCGTCAGCTGGCTCGCCACATGCTCCTCCCGCCAGGCCTGGTTGTGGCTGATGGCAGAACAGCTGCCCTTGGTGGGAACTGGCAGCGCGCAGACACCAGCTTCCCAGGGAAGCTGCGGGATGGGGCCCGCGGGTCAGCGGGGGTCAGCGGCGGGTCTCTCAGGTCCCCTCGATGCTTTCTTCGCTTTGTGAGGAGCCTCCACGCTGCAGGTGAGGACCCGAACCTGGTTATTTCTGGGGGAGTTAGGAGCAGCTTGAGAGTTGTCACTCCAGGGGAAGGACCCTGGTGACAGAGATGATGGATGGGCACCCCTGGGCTCACAGCCGCCTGCTCCCCAGCTCCCCTAGCAGGTAGAGGGGTTCCTAGGCCTGAGCTCTGGCCGGTAGGATGGGGTGCGGTGATGTGTGCCACTTCCGGGCTTGGCCCCTAAAACCCCTGCATGGTCAACTTTCTGTCTGCCCGCTGATGATGCCAAAGTGTCACTGAAGCCGTAAGTGTGACGATGGGAGACCCCAGCCCAGAGGGTGTCTGGATCCACTCATTAAGCTGCAACACAAGTCAGGAACAAGCCCGTGCTGTTTCCAACAGATGCCGTCTTTTGGGATCTTTGGAGGAGTTTTTAGAACTGTCGGCGTGGCCTGAAGGACACAGGTGTTTGGTCAGCAAATCCAAGGCTTTATTTGACGACGTGGGGTAACATACTCAGAAGTGACCCTGCTTCAGGGACAAGTCCAGGAGCAGAAAGGATCTCCTGGGGTTGGTGACTCTCCTGTGTGGACGATGGCGCTCACAGAACGAGAGGGGCCACAGGGGTCAGGCGCTGCAGAGCACTCGAAGGCCAGGCTCACGACCTGCAGGGTCAAGGTCATGTTCAAGGAGCAAGACACTTCCCTTGCTTGAGCTTAGACCCTGATGACCCTGAGGCCTGGGTCCCCTCCGGAGTCCCATGGACTTGCGTTTGGCTGATTCGGGATGGAACCAGTTAGCAAATATCTGACTCCCTCTGACCTCAGGCCAGGAGGAGGCTTCCCTTCTTGGCTGGTAGGGTCTGACCTCCAGCGCTGCCCTGGGGTGGGGCCTTTGGATGCTGACCTCCATCCTTCCATCCAACCCTGCTTTCCCATCACTCCTGGGTGGCTGTGACCTGGCTGAGAAGGCCCAGGTCCTCCCCTGGTGAACTCAAGCCCCTGCCCTCCCACTAGGTAGAATTCCCACGGAACCGAGCGGGCAGGCTGCTCCCCTGGGGGCAGGAGGGCCTATGGCAGAGGGAGCAGGTCCTATTATCCCTGCCCACACGAGTGAGTCATTCACTGAAAGGGCTTAGGGCCCACAGGGCGGCGAGGTCTTGATGGGGGTCTCAGAGAGTTGCCTACTCGGTGATCACCCCGCTCTCCTCACCAGAAAGCGGGGGGCCCTCATCTACATCTCAGGCACCTGAGGGACCTGGAGTGGCACTTCAGCAGGCAAGCCATGGGCAGTAGGGATTCATTAATGGGCGCATTTGTTCCTCTGTTCGTATTAGGCATTAACAGAAGCTCGCGATGGCCCCAGTTGGTATGGTTAATTGGTTGAGCAGCGACCTCTCAGTTGTGGCTGAAGCTCTATTCACTGAGCCAAATCAGCGGGGGCTCATCCTTCCTCTATTTATATATTCATTCTTATCCTTCCATTTCTCAGTTGTCTCCCATAAAATATTTTATCCCTTATGTATGCGATTCCTGACTTTCAAACTCTTCAAGACGGACAGTCTCTGGGGAGTCCATGTAGGTATTCCTACCCACACTGCCAAGAACTGGATCAGCAGAGCTGATTGCATTCCAAAGGGGGGACCACGCTCGTGGATGAAGAGGTACAAGAACCACTGGTTATGGTAAGTTAGGGGAGACCAGCTGATGACACTACCTTCCAGCTGCAATTGCAGGTATCCCTTGATATTATGAAAAATTAGTTCCTGCTTATCTTTGGCACCACCCAGAACATTTGAAATAAGGATACAGAAGCACAACTACAATGTGGTATTTCTCAGCAAATCCCACTGCACTCTGAGCAGAAGAGCTCCAGTTGCTAGTAAGGGTGACTTTATGCCTGTATCTCCCGCTTCACATTTTGTGGGGCTTCCTTTTACAGCCAAAAGGAAAATAAAATTCCCTAACAGTAACCCAATCCGTCAATTAGAATTTCTTCCCACTAAAACTGAGATAATTCTGTATGCAAATCTCAAACAGGGAAATACATCTAATTAGATTTAGGATAATACTGCCCAACTTGCTTCCCCCCATTGCACTGTTATCCCAACCAATTTAATTCTTTTTTAAATCAACAATTAAAAAATACATTCACTCAAGGTCTGGCTGGTGTGGCTCAGTTGGATGAGTGTCACCAGTCAGGGCACATGTCGGGGTTGGGGGCTAGATCCTTGGTAGGGGTGTGCAGGAGGCAGCTGATTGATGTTACACATCTCACATCGATGTTTCTCTCTCTCTCTTCCCCTCAGTCTAAAAAATCAATAAAAAATCTAAAAATAATACATTTTTGAAAGGTTCATAAAGATTAGCTTTCAGTTGTTTCAGGCTCAGCCTTACTTTAATGGAGCATCTTTCACCCATGCGTGTTTTTTCCCCCCGACTCCTGCAACCTTCAGCAGCTGCATTAAAATCTGCTTGGAGGAGCAAAACCCATCCTCTTTTCAAGTAAAGAAAAAGTAAAATTACTAAATAAACCACAAATGATATAGAGAGACTCAGGAAGGTGGGAGACAGCAGCGGAGGCGCTGAGTTATCACCTGCTCATTATCAGTGTGGGTCCGCTGGGCCACAGGTCTGCGTCCGCAATGGAAACAAATTCCACCCAATAAAAGGCTTAAAATAATAAAACCCGAAACCACATATCATCCTTTCATCGCAGTGAGGGCCCAGTTCATAATAGCGCTTTATATCAGATAGCGCTGGGGCTGCGTGCCTCCTGCGGAAGTGTTAGCTAGCTGAGGCACGCAGCCTTGAGGAAGCACAGAGCCGCAGGAAAAGCGGTCCATCTTCCAGGAATGGCGTCCTGGCGACCGTAACGGAAGAAGGAGCATGTTTAAAATGAAAGCACCCTTGCCCTGACCGGTTTGGCTCAGTGGATAGAGCGTCGGCCTGCGGACTGAAGGGTCCCAGGTTCGATTCTGGTCAAGGGTATGTACGTTGGTTGCAGGCACATCCCCAGTGGAGAGTGTGCAGAAGGCAGCTGATTGATGTTTCTCTCTCATCGATGTTTCTAACTCTCTATCCCTCTCCCTTCCTCTCTGTAAAAAATCAATAAAATATGTTAAAAAATGAAATGAAATGAAAGCACCCCTTTAAACACATATTCCAGCATTCACTCCAATTTAACTATTTAAACCACCTGCCCAATAATGATAATGATACAGGCTGCTGACCAGACACAGCATGGCCGCGTGGATTTGCGTCAGTAGCGACGTGGACGGTCCATTTGTGGAGTGGTCACTGCGCACACACAGTTGCCATTTCAGAAATGTGCCACTTACCAGCTTAGACCCGTCTTGCCCTTCCTCCCGGAGTCCAGCCCGGAGTCCAGCCAGACGGGGTCAGGACAGCGCCACTCACTGGAGTCGGGGGGGATGGGGAGGAGAGAAGGGTGGTATTTTCTTTCAGGGCAATTTCCAGTCTCTCTGAACCAGGAACCTCTTCCGCTACTAAGTCTGGATTTATAGGTTTCATACGTTACCCGTATATTTCCCACTATGAACCTTAAGCTTTAACGCTCTTAAGTCGAATTTAAATCTTAAATCTTCCCAACATCATTTTGGCTAAATCAGAATTTGTGTTCGTGTTATCATGACTGTGTACATGGTGTTCACTGCCGAGCCAGGTGCTGGGTCTGCATGATGCTCCTTTCATGCTCTTAAGTTTTCCCTTTCCTTGTCTTTTGTCCCATCTCATCCTGTCTCCATGGCTCCGAGTGGCTGATGACTGACACATTCCCATCTCTAGCCCAGACCCCTCCCTTGAACTCCAGACCTCTGTATCCAGTCACCTGTCCAACATCCCCTCTTGGCTTTCCAGCAGCTTTCAGCCTGAACGTGTCTAAAACACAATGTTGTATCTTACCTGCCCCGCCATGTTCGCCACACCGTTCCCTATCCCAGTTACCAGCCGCGGCGTCTTTCCAGCTGCTCAGGGCCAGAACTTTGGGTCTGTCTGATGCCCCACTTCTCTCATACCCCACAGCCCATCTCAGCAAATCTGTCACCTCTACCTGGAAAAGATACTCAGAATCTGTTTCTTACCGCCTCTTTCAGCCACCACCAGGGCCATGCCACCATTAGCTCCCCCCTATGCCCCTGGGCTCCCCATAATTGGTTTCTCTGCTTCCACCATTGTGCCCTGAGGGTCTATTCAGCACAGCAGCTGGAGGGGTCCCTTTAAGGTAAGTGCGATCCGGTTGCTCTCCCACTCACACGGTGCCATGTGGATCTCCCTCCCGGATCAGTCCACTCCGGCCTCGTGAGTCTCGTTGGTCCTTGTGTGCTCCCCTCACAGAAACTCTGCACTCACTTTGCTTCTGATTCCCCGAGATACCCACGTGGCTCCTCCCTCGTCTCCGTCAGCGCTCCCCTGACTGCTCTGCCCAAAGCTGGACCTCCATGTGCCCCCAGCACGCTCATCCCCACCTTATTTCTCCCCACAGCCCTGTCACCGGCTCATCTGTGACTCAACAGCAGCTGTCCCAGATGGATTATTTGTCATTTTCTTTGTGAATTCATTGTTGTTTTAGTTCAGTATTATTTTTCTAAAGATCTGCTTCTCCCTGGGCCTGTGGAGATAACTTTGAACCAGGCTGATCAAATGCAGGGCAGCATGTGAGGGGAGAGCTCAGGGCGTGGGGGAGAAGGCGGCTGGAGCCAGGCCAAGCTGGAGCCCTGGAAACCACAGACAAACACCCAAGGAACGCAGCAGGAGCAATGCCACCTGCCAGGAAGCCACAGCCAGAGAAGTGAGCTGAGCCCCAGCCCCAGGACTGGCGTTCCTCCCTCCAGAGGCCCCTGGGGCTCAGAGAACAGCGGGCAGTGCAGCCAGGCCCAGTGACTTCTGGCCCAGCTGTCTCTGAATCCTCACTTTCTCACCACTGCCTGTCCCTGCTGGCAACTGTCTCCAAATCCAGCTGAGTCCTTCCTCCAGGGGTGAAGTGGTGGCAAAAGTGTAGGCTCTGGGGTCAGATGGGCCTGCGTTTCAGTCTTAGCTCTGCTACTCTAGTGTGTGACCCTGGCCTTCATCTCCCGGAGCTGTGGCCTCCTCTCATCTGCAAAGTAGGAATAATAATAACGCTTGCTGCAGCAGCGGTGAAGGTCAGATGAGGTTGTGACGAGCCCAGCGTGTGATGCGTGGCAGTGTTGGGTTCACTGGCCGTTGGTGCTGCTTCCCGGCAGGTGAGGGTGGACGCTGAGAACCACGCCGCCACGCGTGTCGGCTTTGATTAAAATCCATGCTATTGCCCTTGCTGGTTTGGCTCAGTGGATAGAGCATGGGCCTGTGGACGGAAAGATCCCGGGTTCTATTTTGGTCAAGGGCACATGCCTGGGTTGTGGGTTCCATCCCCAATGTGGGGCATGCAGGAGGCAGCCAATCAATGATTCTCTCTCATCATTGATGTTTCTATCGCTCTCTCCCTCTCTGAAATCAATAAAAAATATAAATTAAAAAAAATCCATGCTATTGCCCACCATTGTCTTCATTTTTGTTTCAGCCACCCGAACCCACATCTTCGTGGCTTCATCCACTGGCTGCTAAGATGGCCCCTATATGCAGCCAGTGGTGGGGTGAGCCCCCCATCTCTGGAGGTGTTCGAGAAGCTCCCTGATGACTTCTTGTTGTGCTTCATGCCCTGGGCTGGAGGCGTGCGAGCCAGGGCGGTCAGCCTGGAGGGCCCCCCACAGACACGGAGAAGGGGTTTGCATGCTGGGAAACAGCGAGCCTGGGACTCCTTGTTTGAGCGTGCTGCCTGGCAATTAAAATCGGGCGAGTTTAATCTGAAGAGAGTTCCAGCTCTGTTGTTTGCCCTTTTAATCTTGTCTGTTGCCATGGGAACAGCAAGTGATTGCAATCACCACTGTTTGTATTATGAGCTGGCTCCCATCAATGCGGCTTTTGGAAAATAAGAAATACGAATCTTGACTCCGGCGTGCCACTCATTACTATTCAGAACAAACCCCGGAGAAGTTCTGTCCAACACTTCCTCCCAGCGCACGGGCTCTGGCTGGGAAATTCCCAGCAGCCCCGCTCCGGCCTGCATCCTTTGCCCTCTCCTCGGCCAGGAGGCTCTGAGACTAGCCTGCTGCCTGGTGGGTGAGGAACTGGCCTTTGCTTCCCTCCCTGCCGCCTGTAGTGCTCCATGACAAGCTCGTTGTAATTATTACATTAATGGCTCATAATCACAATAATGGCCACTTTCTGAAGATGAAGGGAGAGAGACGCTGTGGAGGTCAGCGTCCTTGCAAAGGGATAGGCCGGCCGTAGCAGCTCCTGGGCACCTGCGCCTGAGATGTGTAGGAGGTGCCCTGGTCCACGTTGCCTGTGGGACCCAGCTGCACCCAGCCCGTCTCCCCTGATCCCCAGCTCTCTCTGACTAGACACCCAAATCCAGAGGCTGCCTGGAGGGCCATCGCCCCAGCTTTCCCCAGTGTTTTTGAGTAAATCCCAAATGCCTTTGCCTCCCCTTATGCTTACAGAATGGGTTACCGGGAGAATGTGAAAATGTTGGCCTAGCGCCCGGATATAATTGATTATAGCGTTTTTCTTTGAGTAGGAAAAGACTCCAGGGAGCATCCGATCCCACCCCCGTGTAACAACTCAGAATAAACTCCCGGGCCAGGCAGCGGCTTGCCAGAGGTCGCACAATAAGAGACTGTCTCCCAGCCCCTGTCTCTTGGTTCTGTGTAAATCCAACCTCATGTGGGAGACGTGCTTCAGGGCACTTCATTTCGGAAACTTTACAGAATTAAAACTACATTGTATTTGAAATATATACATGCCTTCGATCACTTTTCTGTAGGTAAGATGCAAGTTGGTATTCATTTTTAAAAAATGAGTTTAATGATAGACATCGGCCTTCGTGTCTTCATGTTTTCAAGTCTGAGCCACAGGCCAGAAGAACAGGCCCTCACTGGTTCCAGAATCAGCCTTGACCTCCAGGCCACAATGCCAGGGATTGTGTAGCTGTGATGTGGGGGGACCCACTTCACCACTTGGACCCCCCAGTATCCTCTTATGATCAAGTGTGAGAAGTATTGATGAGCCAGGGGCTCATTCATTCATGCACGTCTCGGCCCCTCCCTGTCTGCCAGGCCCTGTGCTGAGCTCAGGGATTGGATGGTAAATAAATAAATAAAATGGTCCCTGCCTTATAAAACCCCACTAACTCTCTGCCCCTTTGTATCAGCTCCTCAGTAGGACTGTGGTCTTTAGCCTGGCATTTGGGCACCTGTTGGAGAACCAGACGCCTCAGAAAAGCAGCTGAAGTCTTATCTTTAAGAAAGCTGCATTTTTAGTTTAAACTCCTATTCTTCTCCTGCGGGAGGCAAGAGAAGGGGAGGAGGAGCCAGGCGAGTGAGGCTCCCCGCTGGGCCCAGCCTCAGCCAGCGCCTGTCACTCAGAGGGAGGGCAGACTCACCACAGGGTCAGCACCACCTGGAGACAAAGGGTGGGCTTTCCAGATCCCAGGCTCGTCACTCATTGGCTGTGGCTGCAAAACTGTTAGAGCCAGGTGATGCTGTTCGGCGATTCTCCAGAGCAGACTTGTTCTGCTTGGGACCAGGAGGTATGTATTTAATGCTTCATGGTCTCTGTTGCAACCACTCATCTCTGCCGTCCTAGTGCACACACGGCCCCAGGCCACGGGCCACAGGTAAATGAATGGACGTGGCCATGCCCCAGTGAAACTCCAGCTACAGACAAGTGGCTCTGGAGAATGGGCGCGGCAGCCACTAGGGGCCATTGTTCATGCTTTGGCTTTGAGGAGGTGTGGGGAGGCACATCAGCCCCCCTGGCTTCATCAACCCCACAGGAGAACCTCCCTCCTGGGGAGCTTGAGGCCTGACTGGGTCCTGCCAGCCGGGTGGGTCCCTGTGCCATGCACACTCGGAAGGGTTGGGGGTGGGTATCGTGTTTCCCTCTGAGTGCCAGGCACATGGCCACGTAGGCTAAGCTGTAGGAGACACGGCTTCCCACAGCAGCCTTCAGCATCCGAACCAGAAAATGAGGGGGACAGCCTGGCCAGTGTGGCTCAGTGGTTGAGCATTGACCTATGAACCAGGAGGTCATGGTTCTATTCCCTGTCAGAGTACATGCCCAGATTGCAGGCTTGATCCCCAGTAGGGGGTGTGCAGGAGGCAGCTGATCAATGATTCTCTCTTGTCGTTGATGTTTCTCTCTCTCTCTCCCTCTCCTTTCCTCTTTGAAATCAATGCAAATATATTCAAAAATAAGAAAATAGGAGGCAGACGGCATAATCTAAGGAACCCGGTGATCCAACACCTTGGGTGGAGCGGGGAAGGGCACGCAGGTGCTCTGAGGTGCTGGGAAGAAGGTGCTGCCGCCCTCCTGGGGGACGGGCTGAACTGCTGGCCTCAGCTGCCTCTTTCCTGGGCAGCGCGGAGCCCCCCTCCCTGTTAACCTCGGAGGTATATGTGCCTCGGAGAAGGCCAGGGAGACGATTTGCGGTCCAAATGGCCAAGTTCACTTTGGGCATATTGAAGGGAAAAAAAGCTATTTTCAAGTGTCTAAATCTCATTAAAAAAGCAATTTTGCAATCAATTACAATGCAGTTTAGCCACTAACTGTTTAATTATTTGGAAAAAAAAATGAAGGAGCAGCAGGAGTTTGTTCTGCGCTCCTGTTTCTGCGCCAGGCTGAAGGGGTCTGTGGTGAGGGCTCCGTGGAGCAGAGTGAGTGGCCGGCGTGGCCCAAATACACGCTGAGCTCGACTTTCCAATCAGTGTGTGACGGTAGCCCGAGGAGACCGCGGGCTCAGGGTGCCCTGGAGTGGGAAAGATTCATTTCTCTGCGAGAGCTGGGACCTTTCTTATTCTGTCATGCACAATAAAGATTGTATCGTTCGATGTGGATTTTATTAAAGGAAGATGATTTCTGTAAGTTATTTTTTCTGAATGCTGTGGAAGAATATGTTTTCTGGAACCACCTGAATAAAAGAATTGGGGGGGAAGAGAGTTGAGTCTATAGAGAGCTGGGAATCAGGCTTGGGAGGAAGGATGGAGAGGAGCTCAATGTGGGCGGGCCTGCCGTCTCCACAGAGAAAAGCTCTGTGGGAGGACACCGTGGGGAGGACCACCGATGCGTTCCTTACTCTGAGGGACAGGGGACGGGCTTCCCTTGGGGCTCAGTCCACGGTTCCTCTGCCCCAGCTGCTGTCACCTGTGAAGAGCACGGTGAGCCCCACGCATGGACACTGGCCCCACCCTGTGTCCTGTTCCAGCACCTCCTCCTCAGGTTCGGTCTGACTCCCGGACCCCCGGCTCCTCTGTGCTGACAGCCCATGTCCCACTCCCCTCTCCTCCTGATGAGTGCTTTCCCGTCCATGTACCATAGACACAAGAACCACACACTCCATCTTTGCGACCCACTTGGACCCATTCTTGCCAGCTGAGGGGTATTGGGTTCAGAGAACCCGAATACTGGGTCTTTGGGAACATTCGAGGGGGGCTCATTTTGCTTTTCTTCTGCCTGTTTGGAGGCAGGAGGGTCAGGGGTATGCCTGTTGAGGGTCTTTTTGAGCATCGTGTGGCAGATGGTTATGGCAGATGTGCTGCTGAAAGATAAATCACGAACGTCGGTCCTCTTGTTTTAAAAATGTCTGCATTAATGTTGCATGTGGGCTGGGGGGGGGCGGGGGGGCATTTCTCACGATGAGAAATGCTGTTTCTGCCCTCAGCACATCCATAGCATGGTTAGAGTCCGAGGCCCACAAGCTTCAGCCCTGGTTATGCTCACAGAAATCTTTAAACTTCACATCAAGAAATCTGTCCCTTGTCCTCAGGCTGAGTCTCAACTGTGGCCTCAGTGTGAGCCGGGCTCTGGCCGCAGGCTGGGGACTGATCCCAGCTGTAGTGTGAGTTCTGACGCCCCTCGCAGACCGAGCTCTGGCTCCGACCCTAGACTGAGCTCTGCCGTCTTAGCCATGAGCCAGCTAAGCCGAGCCCGGCCCCTTCATCTGACAAGCACATGCCATTGCCACAAGGGAGCCCCCTAAGAGGACCAGTCACCCAACCTGCGGGCACCTTGCTCTTGAACTTTTAGCCTCCAGAACGGTGAGATATAAATGTTGCATAAGCCACTGGGTCTCGGCAGTATTTATTGCAACAGCGCCTATGGACGAAGGCCCTCTCCTCTACCTTTTTGGTTCTGCAGGTTCTTCATTCAACTTAGCTCATTAGCACTATCTCTGGGAAACCATAAACACGTGATGATGATGATGGTAGTACTGATATGGTGCTTACCATGTGCCTAGCTATGTGTTCGGGTTTTGTCCATATTATTTCAGAGAACCCTCGCTCAACCCTGTAAGGTCAATATTCTTGCTTGTGCATTTAACAGAGGGGTTCAGTGACTATGGTGATTCAGGCCAGACACAATCTCAGGGCCTTTCTGAAGTCATAGAGCAGTGGTTCTCAACCTGGGCTGCACATTAGAATCACCTGGGAATCTTTTTAAAATCCTGATTTCTGGGCCTCGTCCTCCGGAAATGCTGTTTCTTTGTTATGGGGTGGGGCCACAACATTAGTAACAAAGAAACAGCATTTTCGGAGGATAAGCCCAGAAATCAGGATGTTAAAAAGATTCCCAGGTGATTCTAATGTGCAGCCAAGGTTGAGAACCCCTGGCATAGAGGATGCTTGTCACCCTCACGCTGCAAAAGAATGATTATCAGCAGAGAAGCAACGTGGTAATATCTACACTGTAGTCAGCCCATTTGGATTGCTGAGGCCCATGGGGGTAGGTTAGAGAGAGAGAAGTTGGGGGCCTGGAGGTGGGTCTTGGAGTGGGGAGGCTGCTACAGAGTCCAACCCTCTGTGAACGCAGCAGTGAATCTACAGGGAGAAGCAATGGAGCCAGCACCCCTGGTTCTGTCTGTTTGGACCCGTCCCAGGACATGGCAGCTTCAAGTGGAAAGGCTGTGAGACCCACGAGGTGGCCACAGCTTCAAGGCCTGGTGGCCGGACCTTGGACAGCTCCCTCCACTCCGCCAGGGTGCACACCCCCGTCTGCTTGACCAGCCTTGACTACTCCGTTGCCACTTTATCTAATTCCCAATCAGCCTGGCTCGGGGCCATGCTGCACAGACAGAACACATAATTATGTATTGATTTCCTTCCAGAGATGCACGGCCTTGAGTTTACGCGGCACTTCTGGGGCCCTGCATAAACACAATCTGAGGGGTCAGAGGGTTCGATTTGGGTCGGGGTGGGGGAGAGTCAGAGGAGCCGGCTTCCTGGGTGAGGAGGGGAGGCCTGTCGTGATCTAAGAGTGAGAGCTGCCATCATCGGGGCTTTGTGGCTGGATGAGGCCTTGCTATGACCTCTTTGGGGTGCAGATGCTGCCGGAGGCTGGATGGGTGGATTGGCCATTGTGTGTGTGTGGGGTGGGGGGGAGCGGTGGGGTGGAGGGGGAGTGGGACAGAAACCTGCTCTGAACCTCGATCACTGGTAAAGTGAGTTGAAGTTCGGTGTGTTGACCTGTTCAGCTATGTAGCCCCCCTCCATCAGTGCAATTTCCCACGAATCCCCGAGGTGATTAAGTTGTGTGGTGCTTTGCCAGGTGGCGTATTCTCTCACTTTCCCGTCCTCCAGGGGCTGTCTGCAACACAGGCCAAGCACTCTTACCTCAAAATTATATTAAGGAGTTTAATTAACAGAGATGACTCCATAACCCATAGATCACACTCTAAGTGTGTGAGCTACATGCAGACGCAGACAGGCTGGCTCCCTTTGCGTCTGGGGCCCAGTCAATTATTCCACAGTGATCACATCAAACCCTGCCCTTCCCTCCTTCCTCAAGAAAACTTTGGTGGGAGGTGCAGCTGTCAAAACGAAGTTTTGAGTTAGGCCTGGCCCCAGCCCCCCTCCCCAAGGCACCGAATTTGTTCCTCTTTAAAATCCAGCAGAAGCAAGTTTTTGGGGGCAGCTCCAGATGTAGGAGGGGGGTAGACAATTGCCCCTCTGCCACTTTCATGCTCACAGGCTGGGGCCTATGAGCCACATGGGTCAGGAGGGCTGCCTGGCCTGTCCTCTCCCTAAGGGGTCACATGAGTGAGTCTTTCCTGATTCCGATGAGGAGGGGAAACCCAGAGCAGTCACTCCATAATCTGTGGGAGGCTCATCCCACCCTTTCCCGGGCACCTCTTCCTTTCTTCCTTTTGTCTCCAGAATCTCACTGGTGGTTCCCTCGGGTCTTTGCCTCTGATGATGCCCCGGGGGCCTTTAAAAATTTTTTTTTGTTGTTGATTAAATTATTATATATGTGTCCTTATCCCCACATTATCCCCCATCCCCCCCAGTAATGCCCTCACCCTCCTGCTGTCTGTGTCCATTGGTTAGGCCTATATGCTAGCATATAAGTCCTTTGGTTGATCTCTCCCCCTTACCCCTTTCCATTGATGCATTTCTGGTCTGTAGTCCTGATATAACAGCCCCCAACCAGCAGTACTGATCCCCAGGGGGCACCTCAGACTCTGCAGTGTGGTTTTGGTTGGACCAAAGCTGGAGTGTGTGCACAGTGGTCATGCAATGTCCTCCCAAGTCATCCCTTGTCCTGCTGGATTTTCAGTGCCCAGCCAGACGTTCTTATAGGTGCCAAACTCATTCACACATTGGAACTTAAATGTAAGTGCTTTTTGGCTCAGCTTTTAACCTGTACCAAGCAGTCCAGGAATGCAGCTTTGGTGTAGATATAGGGAGTTTTGTACTTTGTGTTGTTCTGAACATTACCAACAGTGGTTCACCATGTTAGAAGTCGCAACACCTGAGTCACCAGTATGACACCTGTATGACTCTGCATGTGCAGCTCTGCGTATGCATATGAGGCAGATTACTTCATTATGTTTTCTAGTGCAATGATGTCCAAGCTAGATGAGATGTACATTTCTATGGCTTCCTCATTATGGGCTGGCTGGGACTGAGGCAGGGGGCCACAGTCATATTGGCTGAGAATTTAGGGTTTTCAGAGTGAAATTGAATACAGGTCAAAAGAAATGATCCAATCTTAAGAACAGAGAAAAAAAGATTAATTGAAATAAAATTGAACATAGTCTCAGTGTCCTGTAAGACAACATTATGTGGTCCATCAGATGTGTAATTGGAGTCAGAGGAGAAGAGAGAGAGGATTGGGCAGAAAAAATATGTGAAAAAAAAACTGGCCTAAATTTCTTCAGATTTTATGCAAATATAAACTTATGGATTCAAGAAATTAAGCCAACCCCAGAGTGAGAGAAATACAAAGAAAACTGTACCTGTGTAGGCCATCATAAACTACTAAAAGGAAAACCTTGAAAGCAGAGACAAAAACACTACATACTGGGGAACAATGATACAAATGAGAATGGACTTTTCATAAAAAGCAGTGGAGATCATAAGATGATGGAATGGCATTTTAAATGGGCTGAAAGGGGGAAAAAGTCAAGTCAATTCAAAATTCTATATCCAGTGAAAAAATATTCTTTTCACATATAAAAACGAAGGCAATATAAGGACATTATCAGCGAAACAAAAGCCGTGGAGACCCGCCCTTCACAGAAGCTAAAGGAGGTTCTCCAAGATGAAGGGAAGTGGCACCGGCTATAAAACCTCACACATAAGAAAGTGACGAAGAGCAAAGGTAATGGTGAAATGTGGCTAAATGTAAGAAACCATAGCTTCCTTGTTTTGTTGTTAAAGATAAACAACTGCTTCCAGGAAAAACTACAGCCTTGCCCCGTAAGGTTTATGATGTTCTGCTTGGGACCGAGGTGGTCTGTAGGGTAGACCTTTGGGGTCACTGAGACTGAAAGGGTTCAGGGAAGGGTGCTGAAGGTCTTGAACTTTTAGGGTTGAAGGGAAACTGTGAAATGAGAACCTCCTCCCTTCCTTTCACCTTACAGATGAAGACAGAGGCCCCACCTGGTGAACACCTCTGTGTGAAGACCTGGCTAGTGCGGGCAGGATTGAGCCTACCTCTTGGGCCCTGACCTGTGCTCTCCTCTCCATGACCACTTCCCTGAGCTTTCCCAGGGCGGCCTGGGGTGGGGTTCACTCCCCCGCACTTTAGAATCGTCTGTGGATCCTAGAAGGAGAGACCACAGGCCTGTTCCTCTCTTATTGCCCTGGAGAGCACACGGTGTGTTCCCATTTTAGTGAGAAAGCTTCCCCAGACTCCTGATGCAACTAGGAAGCCAGCATGAAGCCTGCATCTTTTTCCATCCGCATAACCTGCTTGGAACATGAAGCGAGGCTTCTCCCTGCAGCGGATCGCTGACAGGATGGGTCATTTCAGCGGGGGTGGGGGAGACGGGGCCAGTGCGGGGTGTGGCCGGCACACTCAGCGTGGCAGGGACAGTGCTGCTGCGGCTGTGGCTGCAGCTCACCTGGATGCCAGCAATCAGATCTGCAGAGAATGAGACTTGCAGTCTAGGGGGGCGGAAAACCCATGTGGCTATGTCAGTCCCAGACAGGCACCTTCCCAGCATGCTCCACTGCCTGGAGGTGAGGGAGGGAGCACTACCCACTCCCCCACTGGCCCCTCCCCCCCACCCCACTGTAGCTCAGGTAGGAGCTGTGACCCCAGCTGTGAGCGTGAGGACTAGAAAAGGTGGTGTCCTTAGAGCCAGTCAGAGATTCCTCATTGGGCTTTCACCACCTGGCTTCTAGAAGCTGCTCCCACCATTTAAACCACATGTCTCATGTGAAATGTGGATTAAAAAATTTTTTTTTAAATTTATTGATTTCAGAGAGAAAGAGAGAGGGAGAGACAGATAGGAACATCAATGATGAGAGAGAATCATTGATTGGCTGCCTCCTGCACGCCCCCTACTGGGACTGAAGCCCACAACCTGGGCATGTGCCCTTGGCCAGAATCGAACCTGGGACCCTTTAGTCCGCAGACTGACACTCTATCCACTGAGCCAAACTGACTAGGGCTGGATTTTTTTTTAATTTTTTTTTTTTTTTACTGTAAACAAATTGAGAGGATATTTATAATCTTGATTTTGAAATCATTTGGTCACAAGTAACATTTCATGTGGTGCTGGTCAGGCCTTCTCAGGTACCCTTGGGAATACTCAGGAATTCCTGCCAGGCATCAAAAGCGAAGCTACACATTGTTTTCACATGTCAGGAAATGTTGTACACATTCTAAATTTAGCCATCAACGAAGCCAACTTCCATATTGTGTTTTGTAAACCTTAGACATTTTTTTGTATTGAATTTGATTTTGTAGTTTTCATTCTTTGGAATGAATAATTCTCTTCCCGGCCTTCAAAGTTTTCCCAGGTCCCAGGCTCTCTCCCTAGGACGGCTGATGGATAAAACGACCTCATCTGCAGAGGGAAGAAGCCGGACACATGGGGTGCGTCTCAGTTCTGCCCCCTGTTAGCTGTGTCGCCGTGGGCCTGCTGGGCCTTCGTTTCCTCAGTGGGAGCAGAACACCGTAGGCCACACCTTTCATCTGAGCGGCCCTTTTGGGTACAGGCTGAATGGCAGACAGAGCCGTTGACATGCAGTAGCTGTGGCCAGATTTCCCTACTTGACAGGTGGCAGGTTAATCAGGTGGGAACCCAAGTCCAGAGCCGGGGCTTCCGTTGCCTGAGCAACAGGCGCCTTCTCTTTTCTGTGACTCAGATGGATGTGGCTCTGTGAGTGGGCTCTGGCCGCAGGCGACTCCTGTCTGTGCTGCTGCCTCCTGCTTCATGGCAGGCGGCGTGTCACAGCAGAACCCTCCTGGGTTCTGGGGGATGCCTCCAGCCTGGTCTTTGTGCCTGCGCCCCAGGCAGTGACCACCCCCACTCCTGGGTGCCAGGGAGGGAGCTTTGCCAGCCTCTGGGTGCTCTGAGGGCCTCGGCTCCAGGCATGGAGGGTGGGAACAGTGCCAGGGGCTCTCAGAGCCGAGCTGTCCTCTGACCCTCCAGGCCTCTTGGGGTTTTCAGGATACAGCCTCCATGCCTTCCACAGACTCTAGGAATCTCACCACCCAGCCTTCCTCCCCAAACACTCTATGCCCAGCCATGCAGACCTTCTCAGCAATTCTCTAACGTCTACTTTCCTGTTCCTGTACCTGTGAACATTCCCTCCTGCTTATTCTTCTGGGATTGGACTTTTGAACATGTCCCCTCCTCTGGGAAGCCTTCCCCTCTTTCTTGCCCCACAAGTCTCCATGCTCAGCCCTCTGTCCCAGGCTTTCCCTCCTGTCTTGTAATCCTTGCTCAGCCCTGCTTTATCTGCCTCAAAAGGGGTCTTTGGAAACCCTTTGGGCCACAGACAGTGGGGCACATGGTTGTTCATTAAAACTAATTTTCCTCTTCTTCCAGGCCACAAGCCTGGACTACATTTCCCACCTTCCTTTGAGGCTGGATTGCCCTTATGATGGGTTGTTCTTACCACTGGAATGTGAGCTGAAGTTCTGTGTGCACTTTCTGGACTAAGACTTTATTATTATTTTTTCTTTTTAAATCAATGTTATTGAGGTATAAGTTAAATACAGTGACATGTACTCTTTAAAAGTGTATAGTTTGATGTATGTCCCTACGACTAGATGGATGCATATCACCACCAAATTACAGAGCACTTTCATGATCCCAAAGGACTTTCTCATGATCTTTTGCAATAAACCCCTCCCACTCCCTGGGCAACCACTTATATGCTTTATGTTATCACCGATCTGTTTTACTTATTCTAAGATCATACGAATGGAATTCTGCGACTTAAAGCCATCTGGCTGGCTACCCTCACTGGACCTACCACTCTGAAACCCACCCAGGCTATAGCGTGTACCAATAGTTTGTTCCTTTTATGGCCAAGTAGGCTTCCATTGTATGGCTATGCCACACTTTTTCACCCATTCACCCACTGGTGTGCGTTTGGGCTGTCTGTAGTGTAGGCTACTATGTGTAAGGCTGACATGCATGTTAGTGTCCACTCTCCATGTGAGCATAGATTTTCCATTCTCTTGGTTACATGCCTAGAAGTGGAGTTGCTGAGTCCTAGGCGTGCGTGTTTAACCACAAGGAACTAACTGCCAAGATGTCTCCTTCGGTGGCTGCACCTCCCTCATTCAGCAGCATGTGAGAGGCCCTGCACCAGCACCGGTCGGTTTAACTTTAAACCTTTGGGTGAGTGTGTCCTGGTATCTTGTTGCACTTTTAGTTTGGATTTCTGTGGCAACTAATCATTTCTAGCCTCGTTGATGAGCTTCTTGGTCACTTCTACATTTTCTTTGGTGAATGTTTTAAAAACTTTTGCCCATTTACAACATTTTTGTCTTCTTCTTGAGTTCTAAGGGCCCTATTTTATGCTGAATGCGAGTCCTTTGTCAGATATATGGATTACAAAAGTGACCTCTCGTGGCTTGTCTTTCATTTTGTTAATGGTGCCTTTTGAAAAGGAGACATTTTTCACTTTGATGCAGGCCAATTAATTGGTTTGTCAGTTTTTTCTTTGGTGGTTTCTTTTGTGTCCTAAGAAATCTTTGTCCCAAGGTCTCTCGGCCCAAAACTTAAAAAAAGATGGATGCGTCCCTCCTGCCTCCTTCCTCTTGCCCAGGCTGGAAGCAGATGACAACACGCCTGAGGGGACAAGAAGCTGTAAGATGACAGATGAGGCGCTGGGATCTCATTACTGCATGAAGGGGAGTCACCAACCAGGACCGCCTTCCCAGGCCTGGGAACAGGGGGCAGAAATGAATGCCTATGTGTTTGTGCACTAACACGGTGCGGGTCTATTTGTTACAGCAGCTCAGCCTCCTGGAACTTGCATTTCTCCAGTTGCAGAGATATGGTGCTTTGCCCAGTAATCCCAGCGAAGGGACTGCCACTGACTGCAGGGCTCCCACCATTCAACCAACACCCCGCTCTGTTCCCAAACCCCCTCCTTGTCCTTCTCCAAATAGGCCGACAAGGAACTCAGAGGAAGATTTGCACATATCTCCACTGAAGTCTTAAGATATGGTCTCTAGATAGCATGGAGCTGAGGGAGGTTGAGAGAAATGGTCCACCCAACGTAGAGAGGCCTAGTGGTCGGCAAACTGCGGCTCGGCAAACTGCGACTCGTGAGCCACATGCGGCTCTTTGGACCCTGGACTGTGGCTCTTCTACAAAATACCGGCTCTTCCACAAAATACCGACTTCTGCCCACGAAGTTCAATCGCACTGTACGTGCACGCCTGCATGTGGTATTTTGTGGAAGAGCCACACTCAAGGGGCCAAAGAGCCACAGTTTGCCGGCCATGGACTTCAGCCACCCCATTATCTCCTCCTCACTGGTCTCCCATTCTCATCAGTTCTTCCTACAAGTCTACATGGCTGCCCAGTGGCTTTCATCTTTGGGGACTGTCTTCTAACTCTGCCTTTGGTTCCATTATCAGGTTCCTCCATGGATTTCATCTTACTTCCCCCCCTTCTCCCCGCTCCTCGCCCCCTGGACAGTTTGTCATTATAACGCATGTACTTATCAGGTCCACCCCTGATCTTTTCAATGATGTATTTTATTGCTTTGAAGTTATTTTTATGAACTATAGGGTAGAAACAAAAGGGCATTTATAAACTATATAGAAGTTATGAAAGGTATTGATGCAATGGACACTCGTGGAACACCACCCAATAGAGCAGTGGTTCTCAACCTTCCTAATGCTGCGACCCTTTAATACAGTTCCTCATGTTGTGGTGACCCCCAACCATAAAATTATTTTGGTTGCTACTTCATAAACTGTAATTTTGCTACTGTTATGAATCGTCATGTAAATATCTGATATGCAGGATGTATTTTCATTGTGACAAATTGAACATAATGAAAGCATAGTGATTACTCACAAAAACAATATGTAATTATATATGTGTTTTCCGATGGTCTTAGGCGACCCCTGTGAAAGGGTCGTTCGACCCCCAAAGGGGTTGCGACCCACAGGTTGAGAACCGCTGCAATAGAGGGAAAATGATTTCAATGCCTTTAAAGTTCCTTCTCCACCCTATCACTTCCCATCCCCTCCCTCCCCTCTCAGACATAATTACTCTCTTGAATTTTATGTTTACTGTTTAATAGCTTTTTTTTTTTATAATTTCACCACATGCTTGTGTCTTCAAATTGTGATATATGGCTGACACTTTCATTAGCAGTGTATGAGCTTACTGAGGAATAATTTACATATCATAAGAATTCACCCATTGGGATGGGTGTAGTTTAACAATTTTTTGAAATTTATACAATTGTGCAACCATCACCACATCTAGTTTTAGAATATTTCCATGTCCTCAAAAAAGATTCCTTTGCCCATTGGCTGTCATTTAAAAACACACACATTCCAGTGGGTACTTCATTGTGGTTTTAATGTGCATTTTCTGATAAATATTGATATTGAGCATTGTTCAACTTTGTGTGGCCATTCATCTATTTCTTCTGTGAAATGTCTTTTCAAGACATAAGCCCATTTTTAAAGTTGTGTTACTTGTCTTTTTTGCCGGAAGCCAATTCCAGGGTGTCAGCAGGGCTGAATCATCTGGAGGTGGCTGAGGGCATCTCCCCAAACCTGAAAAGGATGCATAAGTGATTGCTTGCGGCCGGTCAGCTGAGGGCATTGCAATCTACATGCTATTGCCTCCTGCTGGCCAAACACCCGAACAGCCGTAGGCAGTTTTTCCCCAAACCAACAATGGATTCTGTATACCAAACTGTACCCTTTGATATGTATATCTACCTTGCCTTAGGACAAATTGTGTTAATAAAAAGCAAGGGGTCCAGGAGACAAGAGAACTTAGTTCCTTTAGCTAAGTCTTCTCTGGCCCTCGAAATGCCTTCCAAAATTATGTTTCCTCTCTGGACTCTTGATTAATTTATACACAGTGCCTTCTCCAGATTCCTGAGCCCTTCTAGATGCTGGATCAAGACCTCCGGCATTACTTGTTGTCTTTGATACTAATATATAAGCATATTCTATGAGTTCCTAGATAGATATATGTATTGTGAATATATTTGTCAAATTTGTAGCCTGCTTATTAATTTGATTAATAGTGTATTTTGATGAGCAGAAAATGTAATTTTGGTTACTTTGATTTGTTAAAGTTTTCTTTTATGATTATTGTTTCTGTGTCCTAAGAAATCTTTGTAAGTAGGAAAAACAAATTTTTCCTGTATGTTTCTCCTTTACTGCACTCACACAGAACACTTCACTTTTGATACTCTAGTCACCAAATGAGTGGGGTTTTTCCTCCACCAAGCAATTCTCTGCAACACCAGCTGTGGGTCCTACAATTTAACTTCATTCAGACACTATATATCTGGCTTTATTAAATTAGTTGGAAAATATTTCCTTCTCCTTGATTTTTCTTTTTAAAATATGTTTTGATTTTTTGAGAGAGAGAGGGAGAGAGAAACATCGCCTGCACGCCCCCTACTGGGGATCCACAGAAGGGTGGGCCCGTGCTCTGACTGGGAATAGAACTGGGGACCTCTTGGTGCATGGGATGCACCACATGGGCTAGAGAGGCTCTCCTTGACTTTTCTGAGTTTGCTTCATATTGATATTATTTCTTCCTTAAATGTTTAAATAAAACTCATTGGTAAATCCATTTGGGCTTGGAGTTTCCTTGTGGGAAAGTTTTTGATTATGAATTAAAAATTATTTAATATATAGAAGGCAATTTAGATCTATGTTTTCATGTTACGTTAGTTTGGGTGAATTGTCTTTTTCAAGAGTTTGTCTGTTTCACTTAAGTTGTCAGTTTATTGGCATAAAGTTGTTCATTACATTTCCTCTTGCTATTTTAGTAGCTATTGTGGATGAAAGGGGCCACATGCTAACCTGACAAGCTCAGGGAAGGCCTGCATGGCGGTCTTGCAAACAGAGACCTAAAGTGACCACAAAGGATGGTCTGAAATTAAACTTCAACTAAAAGCAGTTATGGTGGGTAGTCACCTCCTCGACTGGTATCTTCACTGACAAGGTCAAGCTTTACCTATACTGAGCTATCTGTCTTTTTGCATCTATAATAACATACCCTTGAAATGTCTGGGGTAACTTGTAACTTCCCATTTTCTGGACCCCTTGAGGCACAATAGAATGTGTCTGGGCATCAGGACAGACAACCACAAATTCCTTCATTGTTATCATCATGTTAATTGTTCCTGCACCCACCTAAGCATGTGTCTATCATTTTACTTTTTATTCAATCCCAGGGTTCCCTCCTCCCCCGCCACACTTTGCTTTCTCTCGCCTCTCTAGTCTACCATCAATTGATTTCATGTAACCCACTTACTTCCTTTGGTTGCAATGTATAAATATAGATGTAACCTGCCATTCTCCGGAGCATTAACTCAATTCATTGAGGTTTTGCTTCCCGGCATTTGTTGACAGTTTGGCTCAAATAAACTCAGCACATCCCTAGTAGGAGATGTGCAGGAGGCAGCTGATCGATGTCTCTCTCTCATTGATGTTTCTAACTCTCTATCTCTCTCCCTTCCTCTCTGTGAAAAATCAATAAAATATAAAAAAAAATTCTTTACAGGTTTGAATGGTTTTATGTTAACATCATAGAATCTAAGGTGATATTCCCTCCTTAATTCCTGATATTAGTCATATGCGTTTTCTCTCCTTTTTTCAGATTCGTTTTCTCTGGCAGACTATCAATTTTTATTAACCTTTTCTAAGAAATGACTTTGACTGCTGGTTTTCACTGTTTGTCCACTTTTCGTATCATCGATTTTCTTTCTTCCTCGTTCCCTGTCTCCAGTTGCACTGAGTTTCATTTGCTCTTCTTTTTTGCATCTATAGGTAGATGCTTAGATAATTGATGTTGTGCTCCCCTCTTTTAATACAGGCATTTACGGCTCTAATTTTTCTTGTGACCCCTGCTTTAGAGGATAAAAGAAAATCCGGTACATTTTGATGAGTTTTGCTTTCAATGTCATTAAATTTGAAATATTTCCCAGTTTCCCTTTGTATTTCTACATGATCTATGGGTTCTTTAAAAGTGTTCTGTTTAATTTCCTGATATTTGGCGATTTTCTAGATGGCTTACTGTTATTACCTGTTAACTTAATTCATTACATTAGAGAATACAACTATAGGGTTTCAATATTTAAAAGTTTTTTGAGATATGCTGGATGGCCAAGAATATGGCCTGTCTTGGTGAACATTCCTTGTATCCCTCAAAAGGACATGAATTCTGCTTTTAGGTCATGTAGGTCAAGTTGGTGGACAGTATTGTTCAAATATTCTGTATTCTTTCAGGTATGATGAGTGTGAGGATGAATTAGGAGGACATGCTTTATTTTTTGGGGGGGTTAGCTGATGAAGATTAATTTGTAGGGAGCTAAGTGTTGGTATAACACTCTTGCTCAAGAGTTTAGAGTCTAGCTCTGGTTGGTTTGGCTCAGTGGATAGAGTGTTGGCCTGCGGACTGGAGGGTCCCAGGTTCGATTCTGGTCAAAGGCCATGTACCTTGGTTGCGGGTACATCCCCAGTAGGGGGTGTGCAGGAGGCAGCTGATCGATGTTTCTCTCTCTCATCGATGTTTCTAACTCTCTATCCCTCTCCCTTCCTCTCTGTAAAAAATCAATAAAATATATTTTAAAAAAGAGTTTAGAGTCAATCTAAACCAGCAGGTGAGCAGACTGAGCCTGGGCTAAGATTGGTTTGTTTAATTCAACTAATTGCTCTGGGCCTGTTGTGTGCCTGTCTGTCTCTGGGGAGCTCAAGCAGAGAGGGTAAGTTTTCAACAGGAGACAAGATATTGCCCGTGATGAAGCCTACCTAGCACGACCTGCCTTTAGAACTGAGCAGGCTCAGTGAGAAAGGATCTGCTGTAGAGCCTTAGATGAGGATCTTAATTGCCTTGGCACTGAGCATGCTCAGTGGGTAGCTCACCTAGAGACGGAGATTATTATGACCACCCCATCAGTATTTCGTTGGGCCACCTTTTGCCTTCAATACTGCGATGATTCTTCTTGTCATTGACTCCACGAGATGTTGAAAGGTGATGCGAGGAATCTGACACCATGCCTGAGGAATAGCACTGTCCAGTTCTGTGAGATCTGGTGGTTGTAGAACCAGCTGCCTGATGGTTCTCTTAACTTCGTCCCACAAATGCTCAATTGGATTGAGATCTGGTGATTGTGGGAGCCACCTAAGTAAGGTAAAGTCTCCCTCATGTTCTTGAAACCACTCCTGCACAATACGAGCACCGTGGCATGGCGCATTGTCTTGTTGGAAGAAGCCATCTCCATTGGGATACGCCATCAAAATGATAGGATGAACTTGATCAGCAACGATACTTGGGTATGCTGTGCTGTTCAGATATGTATTGATTTCAGAGAGGATGGGAGAGAGAGAGAGACAGATAGAAACATCAATGATGAGAGAGAGTCATTGACTGGCTGCCTCCTGCAGGCCCCCCACTGGGAATGGAGCCCACAACCCGGGCATATGCCCTGGCCAAGAATCGAACTGTGACCTCCTGGTTCATAGGTCAAGGTTCAACCACTGAGCCACACCAGTCAGGCTACACATGCTCTTTTTAACCGCTCGGCTTCAATACCTGATGCCAGGTCATATGCGACTGTCGGAGCCCAGAGTTGTTGAGCCGGAAAACGGCAGATTTTAGAGTTATCAAAACCAAACGTTCGCCATTCAGACCTGGAGCCTGAAGCCCAGAGAGGAGTAGAGAGCTGGTCCAGGTCACACAGTAAGTCATGCCTGGAATTGGTCCAGGTCACACAGTAAGACAGCTCATTTCAGTCATTAGCTGGCGTCTGATCGAGCCTGCTCACTATGGCTGATTTTTGGTGGGTGTTCAAAGAGCGTCAGGATGAAGAAAGTTCGCTCTGGCTTCCCCTCTTAGAAAAACGTCTTTCTGTCCATGATCCCTGTTTGCAGAGCAAGTGGAATGAGAAGAGAATGGCTATGGCCCATCTTGCTGTCTCTTAATGAATTGTCTCCTCTCAGGGCTGAGGTCACAGCTTGGGATCAGAAGCCCTGGGGAATGCTGCCCAGGGAGCTGTGGCTTCACCGCCCCAAGCGATGGGAGAGGCAAGAAGGAGAGGGAAACCCTTCAGGGGGGAACGGGTAATTGTGTACAGAAATCATATTGCGTTTGTTGCAAAACATTTTGCAAACTGTCACGTATCGGTGGGTGAGCGTGCGCACGTGCATGTTTTAGTTACAGCAATTTATCCAGCCTATCTCTCAATCTGTCGGAAAGTTGTGTTGCCATGAGGGCCTGATGGGTTTTTTTTTCCTGCTTAAGCAAAATGTAAATTATCTGGCCCATTAATATTGGGGCGCTTTAATCCGTTATTAGAGGAGAAAAGTAAAAATCCCGCACCAAGATGAATGTTTGCTTTTATGGTGATTAATCCTGCGCAGCCCTGGGCGCATTCATCACTCTGCCAGTGGCCTCAGCTGGGGAAGCAGAAAGCAGATAGACGGGAATATTGTGGATCTGCGGCTCGCTGCCTCACTCAAAGGACCCGTCCCATCGTCTCCCGCCTCTAGAGCCTTTACTAGCTCCCTACTGCCTTCGCCATAAAAGCCCAACTCTCGGCTCTCCCATTCTACCGGTCTCTAGAACATCCGCTGTGTGCCTCGCCCTGCACTGTGGGGGAGGCAGGACAAAGGGGGGAGGTGCCTCTGCTCCCAGGGAATCTCCTACTGCATTAGGGGAGGCAAGAACCGCTCATAGAGGGGAATCAGTGCCCAACACAAGAGATGGAGGAATCAGGTGTTAGACTGATGGGAGGACCACAAGGACTGTCAGAGCCAAGACAGGGAGAAGTCAACGTGCTGGGCTGGGTGGTCAGGGAATGCTTCCTGGAGGAGGCGGGCTACAGCTGGGCTTGGGAACTGAGAAATCTGTGGATAATCACAGTCATAGGGACTGATCAGTGAGCACTCATTCTGTGCCAAGCGTCATGCGAGGAGCTTCTTGTCTATTGTTGCTGCTCCATCTCACAGCCTTGGGAGGTGGGCATTGTTATCGGCTTTTTGTGGGCGAGAAAACTGAGGTTCAGAGACGCCAAGGTACCTAGCTGTCATCACACCTCGGGGGGCAGAGCCGGGACGAGTATGCAATACTGGGAGACTCTGAAGGCTGAATCTGAATCCAGTGCTTGTGTCCCCATTCTCGCAGGAGGAGCAGAGAGCATGTGGGCGTGTGGGGGAGTGTGGGCGAGGCACTCGCCGGCAGAGGCTGGCAGTAAGAACGCTGTAAGGGTGAGGGTGGGGGCCTGATGGGGCTGTGGGGCCACACAGTAGGACAGCCTCAACGCCAGGAAGAAGGGCCTCTACTGGAGCCATGAGACAGGCTGTCCCCTCCCCTGGCCCTGCGTTAGTGGCAGCACTGTATCCCGGGTGTTGGGCTTTCTCCTGCCTTTGGGGGAAGAAAATGTGGTCTGGCCGTGTCGCAGGAGCCCCACTGCTTAGCTCAGGCCTCCTCATCTCACAGCCTGAAACTGCAGCTGCCCCGGCCCCTCGCCCCTGCTGACACCTATCCACCGCGGCCCCCTGGGTAATCTCCGTGAAACGCAGGCCTGGCTGCCCTCTCCCCTGTTGCCGGTGTGCCTGCGGCTCCCCTTTCCCTGGCTCCTCAGCTGGTACGTGACCCTGCTCACCCACCTCCTCCTACTGCCTGCTTCCTCTCTCAGCAACGTACTCCCCTCCCCCCTTTCCGGAGAACTTCGAGTCAACCCTTAAGGCTCACCCCAAATGTGCCTCCTTGGGGAAGCTCTCCCTGTGGCCTGGGGAACCACTCTCAGTTCTCGCGGGGCATCCGTCCTACCCAGCTGCCGGAACCCAGTCCTTTCCTCCCAGCCTGGTGGTTGTCCTCGTCTCTCCTAATCCCAGAGGAAGTGGCCGAGACAGAGCAGGTCTGGTCCACGTGGGTGACAGATGGACATCGTGGTGACGGTAGACCGGCTGGGAGCTATGGCCAGTCCTGGCAGCCTCTTATCCAACCCTCTAACAGGCATCCACTGAGCGGCCCCTCGTTGTTAGACTCCGGACACAGACGTGATCCCTGCCTTCCAGGCGCTCACGCCCAGCAGAGGGACAGACCTTCAGCAGATACTGGCTGCCCCGCTCGGGGAGTGGCCTGAGCTGCGTCTGAGCTGAGCGGAGGGCCGCTAGGAATAGGTGTGGGCCAACCCGGGGAATGTCTCTGAGCCCCACGATGTTGCAGGGTGAAGAGCCCCCAGTGGAAGGGCCACAGGCTCCTGGGGCCTGGCTGAGGCCCGAGCTGAGCTGGAAGCTGCCGCTGGTCCTGCCTTGGCCGGGGTCTGAGGATTCCTTTCCTGGCTTTTCCTGTTTGAATTAAGCTGCCCTGTCTGTGGGGGTCCTGCGGAGTCTGGTACAGTATGCTGTTCCCCCTGGTCTCAGGCCCCCCTGCCTGGGCGTCTCCATGAAGCCTTTATGAAGCAACGAGAGGTCTGGGAGCCACTGCCTATGACCCAGTATTAAGTGGCTCTGCATTGAGGCAGACACTGTTTAATAAGGATAGACCTGCAGGCTGCATGTTTTTATAATTTCCCAGAGAGTTCATTTTACACTCTGCTAACATCTAAATGAACCCATGCGAACACTCAGATTTCCTCCTGCCTCTGGGGGCGTGAAGTCCAGCAGGTAAGACATGCGCCAATGGCAACGCCACATCTTGGGATGGAAAACATCTTTTCTCACTCACCTTTGCCTCTAGGATGGAGAAGTGCATTTCTCTGTGGGGATAACATTTAGGGGCCTCTGAGCAGGCGGAGGGGATAGTCAGAGGACCTCGATGCAGGTTTATGGAAGGACTTCATTGGAGAGGAGGCATGGCCTACCTAGTTTAAAGATCAAACACCACTCACAGCCTGGCTGGCCTGGCTCGGTGGTTGAGCATCGACCTATGAACCAGGAGGTCATGGTTCGATTCCCAGTCAGGGCACATGCCAGGGTTTCGGGCTCCATCCCCTGTGTGGGGCGTGCAGGAGGCAGCCAATGATTCTCTTTCATCATTGATGTTTCTCTCTCTCCCTCTCCCTTCCTCTCTGAAACATATCAAACAAACAAAAACACTTTCATACCTGGGGGAGATTCTGTCTGGTGCGACCCGGGGGAGCCCATGAGAACTCTGGAAATGTCCAGGGCAGGGTCACTG
This sequence comes from Myotis davidii, assembly GCF_000327345.1. Taxonomy (NCBI): domain Eukaryota; kingdom Metazoa; phylum Chordata; class Mammalia; order Chiroptera; family Vespertilionidae; genus Myotis; species Myotis davidii. The sequence continues at coordinate 350,003 of NW_006285608.1, forward strand.
CGTGCGGAGGGGCAGACAGACTATGTGAGATGTGGCTGGAGGCGCAGCTGGGATCCCATCATAAAGAGCTCCAATGCAGTCTTAGGGATTTGTCACGTTCCCCTCAGTTTTTAATTTTAATTTTTTGAATGATAACAGCTAGACATATTTGTCAAAGAAAATTTTGAAGTTTCAGAAACACTGAAAGAAGTAACCTGGTGTGCTACCAGCCAGAAGCGCCTTTGTTGGCATTTTGTGGCTCCTTTGTTCTATAGCTTACATTTCTAAGTTCATGTCACATATACAATTTTATATCCTTTTTTTTATGCTCATCAAAATGTCTCATACCTGCTTCCAAATGATTGGTAGTACTAACTTAAACATAAAAGGCCTTTCAGAGTGAGAGGCAAGCAAGCTTTATTGGGATCAATAAGAACAGCTATTCAGGACACGCTGATTCAGGCAGAAGCCCAGATAGTGTTCTGATTAGGAGACAAAGGCGATGGGTATTGATGAGAAAGGGAAAGGGAACAGTTTCATCAATAGAAGGAAGGTGTTTTATGGTGCAGAGACATAATGTAGTGAAATTAAAGACATTCTAAGCAATGTTTTTAATGTTCAGTCCAGTAGTCATCCGTCTAGGAGTCATAATCCCTGCTTTCTTCTTATCCTTAGACTCTCACGCAGGGGAGCCTCGAGGCCAGTGGGAGCAGCATCCTGCAGCGGCGGGGCACGCCCGGCTGGGGCAGGACCGGCTCTTCCCCCACAAACAGTGCAGCCCAATGACAACAGGGAAGGCCAGGAGTGGGCTCCCCAGACCCCGGCCAAGACAGGACCAGCTGCAGCTTTCCTGCACTTGGGATACAGTGGGGCCTTGACTTACAAGTGTCCAGACTAACTAGTTTTTCAAGATATGAGCCGTCTCTCAGCTGATTTTTTGCTGAGTTTCGAGCTAAAATTCAGGTTATGAGCCAGATTCAGATACCCCACTGCTAATTGGCGCAGCGAACGCCACAGTGAATGCCACAACATCAGCCCAGCATCACGTGTCTCACTCGTTCACTTTAATATTTGACATACGAGTAATTTGAGTTATGAGCTCTGTTACGGAACCAATTAAACTCGTAAGTCAAGGCTCCACTGTATTTTAGAATAAACATGTGACAAATGCTGCATGGAACATGTTAGAGACTGTTTGTTGTCATCTGAAATTCAAAGTTGATTGGGCATTCTGTAATTCGTTGTCCTTATCAAGCCAGCCACCTCAGTCCCCTGGGATTTGCTGTATGGGTGCTGGGGGAGGGAGGGTCTCTCTTTCTCTTAGATTTAATCTTATATGTGAATTCCCAGACCACCCTCTCTGATCAATCCCCCACGTTCCTCTATCCTACTTAGCTCCTACTTATTACACTCTGCGTTCTTTTATGCCCCTCTGTCTATTCGTTTGTAGTCTGGGTGCCCTGTAGTGTGAGCTCCCCAGGACAGGAGCCTTCGCACTGACCACCACTGTCCCTCGGCATTTATTTGCGAGGATCCTCGAGGCCTCATTGAGGCGAAGTTCCTCTGGAGAGAAGTTCTGGGTGCTTCTGCCGTGCCTGTGTTCAGACCTCACAGCTGTGTAATTTTGGATGTCAAAGTTTTGCAAGAGGTGGCTGTGTTTGCAAGGCGTTTCCACCCTCACCCAATGCCAGGTCAGGACAGATGCGTGTCCTCCTGTCTCTGTGCGGAGATCCGATCTGTTTCCGATTCTCCTTTGAGTCTTCGCTTGTTGATGTAGGGATTTCACATCAGGTCTCCTGCCTTGGGGCGTGGTTGAGTTTTATCTCTTGCCCCCCAAACGCCCACAGTGCTTGTGAGGAACTTCAAAGTCTCTGGGATTTGGCAGGACCCTCAGGGAGAAGGCTGACATTAGCACTCACTTTCTCTTCAGACTTCTTATTTCACTTCATTTTAGGCTTTTGCAGATCTCCTACTTTTGTGCCAGCTCAGTAATGCATTTAAATAATTTAAAACACTTTTTCTCCAACATTTAGTGGTTTCACTCAGGAGGGTCTTTTGCGGGTATCAGGCCTACACGGCTGATGGAAACACACCATACGTTATTTTTTATAAACTCTAGTTCATTTCTTATTAAACCACCATCAGCGTTGTCAGTTCAGCGTTTCTCTCTTCTACCTGCCCTTTGGTGGGGGGGAAGGCTGTGTGGGGACAAGTCATGGACATAGGTGCATGTGGTCCATCTGAGTGACCGTGGAGCCAGCCCTCAGGCCACTAGACGTTTTGGTCTGGTGACTCTCCACAGTAGGTCTGTGCTCCCCCTGGGGGGCTGCACTGATACTCCACCAGGGCCTGGGCCATCAGTCCTTCCCTTGAAGCACAGAGAACAGTCATTTCTGTGGGGCAGAGTGGGCAGCAGGCATGGGGTTGGATGTCTTTCTCTCGTGACCCTGACATAGGGCCTGGCCCTGGTCACCTGGGCTCCAGAGGATGGGGTGGACAGGAGCAATCTTGGCTGTTGGGCCACAGCTGAACGGAGAGAGTCTTTGAGGAGTTGAGGGTTTGATCCAAGGGTCTGGGGGTCAGAAAGCCCATCCTGTGTCCTGGGGCAAGACTCAGGCATCATTGGCTCAAGCAAATAATCATAGAGTTTACAATAATTGAGGATTTCCATAGGCTGGGAGAGGCTCCTCCTACCAGGCTCTGGGTCTCTTCAGAGGTGGATTCAAACTTAGGGTGCCCTCATTCTCCCCATTGTCCCCTCTCCCCTTTTCTCTCCTTCCCTCTGTTCTTTCCTTGTCGCCTTCCTTTATACTAAAACTTCCATTAAATGATTCTTTATTTAAAAAATAATCCTCAATTGTCTTTTATTTATAAAATTAATATTCATTATAGAAACTTAGAAAATGTAGATAAGTGCAAGGAATAATGAATGTTTACCCACAATCCCATGGGCTATTATTTCTAACTATTATTTATATTTTCTATATATTTTTACATTTGCCACATATAAACAAAAAGTACATTATTTAATAACTTATGTTATAAAATTTGGACGACACTCTGTGGCATTATTTTATAGACTGCACTTTTACTATTTAATGATCTATTGTGGAAAATTTTATTGCTCCAAGCATTCTTTGAAAAGGTTATTTTTATTGGCTCACATATTCCACTGTATAGATGGAATATCAGGTATTCAATCCAGTATTATGCATTTGGATGTTTTCCCACTTTTTAGATTTATAAATAACTTCTTGATGAACACAGTGTGCATAAATTTGTATGTGTATTGCTAATTTTTTCCTTATGTATATAATGCCATAACTAGAGCTGCTGGTTAATATTTTTGAGGCTTTTGATAATCATCTAGAGTTGTTGTACAATAATGTGATATGTATGTCTTATAAAATGCCAAAAAACATTGTGTTGTGCAAAACTGTGCACTAAAAATGACATGACTTACAGGAAAAACATATATAAGGCAGACCAGACCACTCAAAATATATGTTATATAGTATCCACAACACTAACAAAAAGTTAACAGCCCCAATAAACATGCTATTTAAAAATTAATTGCATTTCTAAGAAGCAGAGTAACAATGGCATTAGTTCTAAAAGCTGCTTGCAGGGAAGGGGTGTGAGGAAGAATTGGAGATGAGATGCTGAGTTATGGAGACAAGAACAGATACAGAAAGATGGCGCATGACCACGGAATAAGCACTTTCGAGGCAGAACAAGCAGCCAATCCCAGCCCAGAAGGAGACCCAGATGGGCAGCGTGAACTGCACCCCTCTGGGGACTCCTTTGCTCAGCTGTGGCAGTGTTCTGTGGGTTCAGCTACTGGTACTTGGTGGCTTAAAACAACCGTCTGGGAAGAATTGCCTATGAACCAACGGGACCTTGGGTTTTAGACATCTTTACCTTTTCTAGCCAATTACACACGACCTCATTCTCATTACAGAAGCATATGCTATAGCAAAGCATACTGGATTGTGAAAATGCAACCCAGAAGTACTAAGTGTATATCCACTGGTAGTGTATAAAAGTCCCTAACTGGACTCTACCCAAGACAAAGTATTGAAGTCCATTTAAATTTTGCCCATTTGATAGATTAAACATGGGATCTCATTTTTAAATGTGTATTTTAGAATTACCAGGGAAATCGACTATTTCTCGTACGTTCTTTAGCCAATTATATGTCCTCTGTGAATTGTTGGGGTCTATCGGCTGCCCATTTTTCTATTAGGACGTTTGTGTTTTCCTTATTGATCTTTATATGTGAAGGTTATTAATCCTTTCTCTGTCTTTACGTTAAATATTTTTTTTCTGAGCTTGTCATTTGCTTTCTAATTTTGTTTATGGTTCTTTGGAGGTATGGAAGTTTAAAAATTTTATCATCCAACCTATAGTTATTTTCCTTTACTGTTTCTTTTGTTGCTTTATGCTTGGAAAATTACTCTCTATTCAGTAATCAGTTAAATATAGTTTAAAATATTCTCTTCCAGATTTTTAAAAGTTTCTGTTTTTACATTTAATTTTTAAAATTAGACTAAAAATTACTTTGATAGTATTATTTAATGATTTAATAATTTATTTCCCCTCATATTTCAATTTTCCCCAATATTTAAAAAATTGTACGTATTCCTATAAGCTTCTGATATTACCTATTAATCTCTTTTTATTATAAACTAGGCCCACTTAAAGGTGACATATCTGACTTCATTGATCTGTATGTCAATAGCTTCCCTATTTTAGTTATTGTGGGTTGACATACCTTATATACTTACGTATGTTAGAGTATAATTTTTTTTACTCTTTTTTTTAACCCAAAATTTTCTTAGTTAAAATTTTCACCTGTTTTGTCTTCTAGATATGCTTAAATTCATCTACTGGGATTTTTAAATTAGGGTTGTATTAAGCCAGAGGATGGCAAACTTTTTTTAAATGGCCTGAACACTAACTGTTTTAGGCTTTTCGGGGCACATACTTCTCTGTTTCCCCCTCCTCCCCCGCCCCCTCCTCCTCCTTAAAAACCAAAAGCTGTCGAGAAGCAGCTAGTGGGCTGCACTTGCCTGTAAGCTAGTGTTTGCTGACTCCTGCTTTTGACCGGTTGTGTTAGTGTCCTAGGGCTGCTGGAACAACGTACACAAACTGGGGGCTTCAAACAATAGACATTTCTCGCCCCACAGTTCTGGATCCTGGAAACCCCAAATTAAGGTGTCTGCACAGCCATCTCCCTGTGAAACCTGCCAGGGAACCCTTTGCCCCTTCGTAGCCTCCGAGGTTTCCTGGCAATCTTCCGTGTGCCCTGCTTGCAGAGGCGTTGCTCCAGTCTCCGCCTCCGCCGTCATATGGCCCTCTCCCGTGTGCCGCTGTCTTCACATGGCTATCTATAATAATAAAAGCGTAATATGCATGCACCGGGCCTCTAGTAGTTTATAAGGACACCATCTTGTTGAATTGGGCGCCCACCTTATTCCAGTATGACCTCACCTTAACCAATTTGCAACATCTCTATTTCCAAATAATTTTACATTTTGAGGTCTTCACCAATCTTTTTGGGGAGGACACCATTTAACCCATAGAAATCTTTTTCAATATTTAATGTTTCTATAGGACACAATCTTGTTGAATTGGGTGCCCACCTTATTCCAGTATGACCCCACCTTAACCAATTTGCAACATCTCTATTTCCAAATCATTTTACATTTTGAGGTCTTCACCATATCTTTTTGGGGAGGACACCATTTAACCCATAACACCAATGACTAAATCTGAGAAAACTATAAATTGGACAGAATAGAAATCTTTTTCAATATTTAATGTTTCTATTCATAATATTATATGTGTTCGATATTACTTAATTTTGTAACATTAAACCATGCTTGCAAACCTGGATTAATCTCCCATTTAATAATCTAATTACAAATCTGGCTGGCCAATATTTGCATAGGAATTTATATAATACCTTCTTAAGTGAGCTGGGTCTCCACTTTTCTTCTTATGCTGTGTTAAGTGTTATCCAGACCATGTTTCCTTCAGAGAATGAATAGCTTAGCTTCCTATACTTGTCTACAGTGGGAACAGTTTCAATGCTTCCTGGAAAGTCTGAAAAAAATTCACCAGTAAAACCATCAGATCTTGTGGCCTTTGTTCAGGGAGATACGCATTTTTTTTATAACTCTATACTTCCTCCATGGTCCCCGCTCCCTCCCTCTCAGGAGGCAGAGCCAGATGTGAGTCATTAGAACACCCGCTCAGAGTTCTGGAAATGCCCTCTTACACCCAGATGTGTGAAAGTGCACAGCTGCTCCCTGAATCCGAACACAGGGCAAGGACTCAAGGTCAAGCTGACAGCTCTGAGGTGGGCAGTTCCCTCAGCAGAATACGTTCTTTGATGCAAGGTATCAGGAGTTTGCCTGTAAGGGCATCAATCGGGCTGGCTGCTGATGACCCAATGTGTCTGCGACACTGCAGTCGTGTGTGTCATTAGAGGGAGCCTGCATGGGAAAGCAAGTGTGTCACACTTCGCCAACGGGCGGGGCCTCCAGCCATCGCTGAGGCAGCCAAGTGGGGCCAAGAGCTGTTGACACGAGTCACCCTCTTAGCTTTTGCCAGGACCCCCCAACTCAGGCAGCCATCCTTCCAGCCCAGCCTACCTCCCCAAGGGCTCGCCTGTCTCAACACCACTCCCCACCATGTGTCCGTGTCCCCAGCAGGCGGGGGCACACCTGCTCCCACTGGGTACCCACAGCAGCACCGCGTGGAGCCATCCATTAGAGTATCGAATTTCTGGCCACTCCGTGGTGCTGCAGCAACCCAATATGTTCCCCCATATGCTTGAACCTTTCTGCAGTTCTCCCATCTGTTTCTGGGAAATGTGAAAGAATTTAATGATCTTTTCTGGGGTTATTAAACCGACAGCTGTTGTCATTAATAGGGGACATTCTTAACTGAGGCGAACAAATGCTGGTCATAACTCGAGCCTGTCGTGTGGGCTCTCATTAATGACTAGAGAGTTTGTCTCAAGACGGGTTATGATGCCGGCGTGGACGATGACTCACCATCAGAGTGTGAACGCCCTGCCCTCACTTCTTTTTTGTACTCGAGGCAGCTTTTGAGGCAACATGTCTCACTGGCAAAGAACAAAATTCAATCTGCCAGCCGCTGGCTTTCTTTGAAAACGAAGGAGCTTGAGTCCTACAAAGGAAAGATTGCATTTTACTGCGTGCTTCAAATTATGGTTCATTTTCTGGTAGAATGGGAGACGCGGAGAGAAACCAGCGTTTACAGTCTGAATTGAAGGTTATCTACACTGTCGTAGACTGGGGTCTGGGAGGCAGGCTGTGCACACACAGTGAAACGACAGGGGGGAGAGGGCTGGCCAGCGAGGCCCTGACCCGGCCTCCACCTGCCCTGGGGCAGGGCCGGTTTCATCCTCAGCCTTAGGAATTGATCTCTGGGGTTCAGATAGCCTGGTAACAGCCCAATAGCAGAAGGGAGGGGAGATTTCTTATCTTACCAGGTCAGATTACAAGTTGCAGGAAGTGGTGGATGGAGTGGGAGGGGGATGAAGAATCTGCAGACAGACAGCAAGGCCCGGGAGTCCTGGTAGCATCTACGCATCTACAAGTCGGCTGGGTACTGGCAGGGCTGGGGTAGGCACAGCGTGTCAAGCCCCATTCCTGTGAAGCCCGGAAGGCCCCCTCCACAAACTTGGTGCACTTGGCCGTGGACCAGGGCCCCAGGTGCTCCCTTCCCTGTGCCTGCCGTCCAGACCCATTGAGAGCCCGTGTGGTGGAGGTGGGGGCTTCTCCGTTTGCTCTGGGTCCTCCATGCGGCCCACGGGGACCACGTGGGGTCTGTGACAGGAGGCCTGGCGGGTGGGGAGAGTGAGCTGCTCTCCTGCCTGTTGCCTGAAGGTCCCACTTACTCAGGGAACGAGGAGTCAAAACCGACAGCAGGAAGCTGAGGGTGCCCAGGAGCTGGGGCTCAGGGAACAGAAGCCGCAGGGGAGGGGGAAGGGTCACTGTTGTTCTCCGTCTCTCGTGACAGAGTTTCCTCTGAAACTTCATTCATGCGCACGTTCAGAAGCAGGAATAAAGTACCTCTAATTACCCGACATTTTGCTGGGCCCTGGGAATATAAAAGGCCTGAGGCCGGCCCCACGTTTCTGGTCTAATGAGGAGACAGAGAGTCAAACCACCTGGTGCCTTCATGCGGTAGCTGAGCAGGGCACACACAAGGTGCTAGGGGACACAGAAGTGGGGAGCACTAATTCCTGTCTTCGTGTGGGTCAAGGAAGGTTTCCCAGAGGAGGCAACATCTCAGCTGGGTGCGAAGGCACAGGAGGGATCTAGCCAGTTCCTGCAGGTGGGGCAAGTTCTAAACAGAAAGGGCAGCCGCACAAAAGCCTTGTGAGCTAGGGACGGGCTCATGTGTGGGGGAGAGCTGGGAGAAGCCACTAACGGGGCTGAAGAGGGAGGTAAGGAAAGGAACTCTTGGGTATGTTTTATGGCTAATTAAATGTCCCCGACTTTCTGGGCTTGCAGGTTACAACCATGTTTATAATGGCCTCACTGATGCATTTGCTCAGATTTCCCTATTGGCTTCACACCCTGCCCCACACACCCATTAGCCTTTAGAATGCAGCCAAGTAAAAATATAAATGGGTCGTGGGTGTTTGCTCATGAACTGGCTGCTCTGCTAAGAGCTTTAGTAACTTCGCACAGCGTCTAAATATCCTTTTGGAGACAAAGAAAGAAAAAATGATCTCACCAGCACCGTTGTTTCTGTGGCCCTCAGGCATGGGGAGGCACCGAGGGGCGGCTTCTACACAGGAAGGGGTCTGTCGGTGACAGTTCGCGCCTCACGTTTTCCTAGAGTGATGGACCCCACCCCGCGCTGGCCTCGGAGAGTCCTCCTCAAGTTCCCAGCCCAGATCATTTTGTCCCATTCACTCGGCCCCGGGCAGAAGCCGGAGCCCGGGCGTTTCTGGTTGGAGGATTCAGAGAGCAACATCCCCTGCCCCTCAGCTGTGGTCTCTGGGTTGCAGCTGGGACAGAGATGCCGCCTGAAAAAATCACCCACGTGTTTCCCATGAAGGAATCAACTGGGTTAGGAAACAAAAGCAAAGGAAACACTTCTCAAGTGCAAGCAGTGCTTGGATCCCCTTTAAAATAAGAATATTTTCAAAGACTCTTCCCACTTGGGTTGACTCAAGTAATTTCTATTATAATGTTACTTAAATATGCACCAATACGAAAGAGTAAAATCCTGCTTATGGCTCTCATATGACTATAAAAGCAAAACAAATGGACAATTTATAGAATGGCAAACTATGAAATCAATAAAATTCAAATTAACCACATTAATTTAATGGGATGTTGTTTTACCTAAATCACGGTGATCCCTGGAAGCATGGGCGCCAGGCAGCGTGGGGCGCCGGGCAGCGTGGGCTCTCTCACCTGGTCGTTGTGTGGGGCCTTCTCCACTCCGACTTGCTCCGTGGAAAGGACGTGGAAATGACTATCTGGTGGAGAGGTCGATCTGGGTAGTTGCAGAAATTAGCATATCATTAAGATAAATAACAACAATCCTCCAAGTATATTTTTACACACTTGGCCTAAGATCGAGAAAATATTAGTCATCCATCTCAAACAACTGCGAAATGGTTATCAGTTATCCTTGTGGTGGAGGAGGGCTGGTGGAACAGCAAGCCCCTCCCAGAGCCCTCCTGGCTGTGCCGCTGGCTGCTGGGTGGGTCACAGGCCACCCAGCACTTGTGGGCTCAATGCACGGCGCCTCAGGGAGCTGACTGCCCGGCACAGAGTCCAGGAGTCCCTGGCACGTCTATGCCTTCCCAGCCGTGCGGTCCGGGGTGCAGTCTCCCTTGCTTTCTGTGCTCAGAGTTAGTCTCTCGGGAATTTTTCTCCAACTCATGTGAAACCAACTGGTCTTAGGGAACGAAAGCTTCATTCCCATGAACCTCACCCCTGCAAGAGATCATTCATTTAAGCGTCCAGTACATAACGTACTGAGCACCTGCTACGTGCCAGAGACCCTTCTAAGGGCTAGCCAACCACAGTGGGTGGAGAAGACAGATGGAAGCCTCAGCTCTCGGAGAGGAAGAAATTAGGGCCTTTAGGGAACTTTCTGGGGGAAGGCAATTTTCTGGCTCTTGGTAAAAGCTCAGGTTATACAGATACACGCATTTATCAAGACTTGTTCAGCGATACACTTAAGATTTATGCTTTCCCTCTATGTGAGATTTATGCACTTTATATAAAATTTACTACCCCAAATTCAGAAGAATTGCACATAAATACTGGACTCTGATTGCTGATATGCATTCTGAAAAATTTAGGTGAGAAGGATACTGGTGCCCGCAACTTGCCTTGAAATGCACTGGGAACGGGCGTGGCCGGATGGGCAGAATGAGAGCTGGACCCGCGGTTAGATACGCGATAAGGCAAATGTGACAACATGTTAGCAATTGTGGAATCTGGGTGGTAAGTATGTGTTTATTGTGCAATGTTTTCAACTTTTCTTATGCTTGAAAATGTTCATATTAAAGTGCTAGAAAAGATAAAAGTAGAAAGGAAATAAACATGAAAAAATAATTGAAGCTATCCCAACCCTAGCGAAGTTTACATTCTAGTGGGAGGAGAAAACAATATTTAGTGTGTTGGATGGTGATGTGATAAGTGCTTTGAAGCAGCAAGCAGGGGACGGAGTGGGGAATGCTGGCTGACAGGGAAGGCCTGAGATGGAGAGGGAGCCGGCCCTGTGGGTCCCTGAGAGACCATCCGGGTAGATGGCATGGCACCTGCAGGGGTCCTGAGACAGGCGTGCAGCACGTTCAAGAAACAAGGTGGCCAGCTGGTCTGAACGGAGGGAGTGAGGGAGATGCAGCCAGAGAGGCAGCTGGGCCCGGTAGGTCCCCCGTGATCCTTCCCTTATGCCCTGAGAGAGATGGGGAGCCACTCCAGGACTTACGAGCAGAAGAGGAAATGGTGGACTCACCAGACACTTGAAAAGCCTCGCGGTAGCTGCGCTGTTGAGGACAAGGTGAGGGCGGGTGACAGCAGCAGCGGGAGACGGTCATAAGGCCACTCACAGGCCAGGTGAGAGGCGCCTTGGCCGAGGGCGGCAGCCACAGCTCCCAGTGCTTAGATGTGGTTGGATTCTTGGTATATTTTCCAAGTAGGACCAATAGGATTTGCTTGTAGCATGGATGTGAGAGAACGGGAGGAGTCAGGGTGCCTCTGAGGTTTCCGGTTGAGTGACTGGGAGGCTAGAGTTGCTGTTACTTGAGATGGGGAGTCTGAGGAGCAGGGTGAAGGATCAGTGAGTAAGGGGTGGGAGGGGCATTCTGATGCTTTTGTTAAGTGGGGGGAGGGGCGGGCAGGAGAGGCAGCATGGAGGGTCCAGAGCCACACAGAGCTGGGTGGGGGATGACAGTGGCCTCCAGGTTCAGCCGGGCCAGGCCCCTGAGGAAGGCACAGGGACCAGCCTGGCCTGCCAAATCCTGGCTTCTCTGGCCGGCCCCTGAGCTGAGTTCTGGAAGGGGCTGTAGCAGTAATGAAACCTCTATCGGCCGCATGGTCAGTGATCCCGTCTTGCACCCCCTCCTGGGGGCAATGTGAGTGTCCCATCAGTAATACAAACTTTACCTGCCCAGAGGTTTGCTGATGTTCTCAATAGGTTCCGAGCACTCTCCTGGGCCCCCACTCAAAGGTTGGGTCAGGTTCTGACATCGGGGGCAGTGGGACTGGGGAGGGTATGAACACCGGCCCAGCATAAAGGCTTTACCGTCTTTGAGGGTGACCAATACCCCGGTGCTCCTGGGACTGTCCTGGTTTCATCCGGGAGAGCCCCATGTCCTGGGACATTCTCAGTCCTGATAAACTGGGACAGTCAGTCGACCTACCCTCTGCCCACCACCTGGGCATCGCTCATGTCTTGGTTAGCCCGGCTTCCCCTAAAGCAGTGGTTCTCAACCTTGGCCGCACATTAGAATCACCTGGGAATCTTTTTAAAATCCTGATTTCTGAGCCCCATCCTCTGGAAATTCTGTTTCTTTGTTACTAATGTTGTGGCCCCACCCCATAACAAAGAAACAGAATTTCTGGAGGATGAGGCTCAGAAATCAGGATTTTAAAAAGATTCCCAGGTGATTCTAATGTGCAGCCAAGGTTGAGAACCACTGCTCTAAAGTCTTTTCATTGCACTCTGGTCAATTGCCACATCAACCTATTGTCTTTGAAATGCTGGCTTAGAATGAGTGCTCCCCCCTACAAAACATCCTCCTTGCCAACTATACCTGTGCCCCACTTTCTGGGATGGGGGTGAAGAATCAGAGACCCCAGTCCCCAAGGAGGGGAAAAGTCCAGCATGTGTGGGAGTGCAATGGACCCGTATGTAGGCCAACCACCAGCTGGTGAGGCTCATGGGTCAGGCTGCCTTTGGCTCTCACCACCCCAGTGACCACAGGGTTCTGGCACCGTTGCCCCTGGAAGCAGACACAATGCTGTTGGCCCAGAGAATGGTCACAGTGAAGCCAAGCTCCCTGGTGAGGCCCAGGGAATTCATAACTCTTCTCTTTGTGACAGGGCCAGACTTCCCAGCTCCAATCAGACCCAGGATGTTCTGCTAAAAAGAGAAACAGAGAATGATATTGATTGCCCATGTTTCGTAATAACTAAAATCTAATGATCTACCTTGTTTAATTTAGTGCAGAAGGGGAAAGAATTTCCACTCTAAATATAGGTTACAGGAGACAGAGGAAGCCATTATTCTGTAACATGTGAAGATGCTAATTTGATAGGTTTGTGCTATAAATACCGTAACATCACATCGGCCTGGAATGTGAAATTGCTTCCCCCCTCACTCCCCTTCCTCAGATTATTGGACTCAACCCTTTCTGCCTTCTTGTTGAATGAAGACTTGGAATGACAAATAGAAATATGACCAGAAGGAAAGTTTCTTTGTTGCTATTTAAAGCTGCAGAATAAAAACATAATTTAGTCAAGGGAAAGGCAATCTATACATTACCGTATTTAGGAGGTAGGCCGTGGAGCCATCATTGTGGTGCTGCTAGAAATAGCCATTGGGAAAAAAAATTAAATCTTTAGTTTGTTGGAACAGAAGGAGATCAGATGGGCCGCTCTGGTCAATCCCCAAATCGTCTTTGGAGTTGCTGACTTTCTGGGTCATTGCACCTGGCGCGGAACCCGCAGCGGGGGCCGCACAGCTTTGCAGAAGCCAGCGCTGGCCTCTCACGGAGACGGAGTGTTTGAAATATATCTGTGATTGAAAATACTTAAGTGGGAGGCCTCCAGCGCTCTCCCCTTTCAAGGTGACAGTAATTGAAGGATGGCGCCACGCGATTCTGACATTTATAATTCGGCTGCGGAAAAGGTCAGCTTCTTTTTGGATGTGGGTTGGAGCCAGCGGGAGAGGAGCGCTGAGATGTCACATTACGTTTTTGATATTTTCAGGGATGCTTTGATTAATAACAGCTTCAATTTACCATATATAATGATAACCCCGCTACTCTCCGCTGTATAAAATGACGGGCTCCAAAGAAATAAAGCCACAGGCTCCCCCACCGGAGGGGTTGAATGGAGGCCCAGAAGAACTTGGCAGGGAGAGGTCTGCATGAGAAATGAACGCTCTGTCTCCTTAGGTGAAACCTGGGGCTTTCGGTCAGATCGTGCAGGGCCTGAAATGCCACTCAGGAGGTTGGGCTGCATCTGGGGGCCGATGGGAAGCCCATCGGAGGGAATGTGGTTGATCTTTGGAAAGTTCACCCTGTTTGCCGTGGAGTGATAGACTTGGGGGTAGAGGGTGGGGGAGAGTGGGTGGGAGGGGAGAGACTAGAGGCAGGAATCCCAGGCAGGAGGAAGACTGTGGGTGCAGGTGTGCATGGCCGAGGATGGTGTGGGGATGGAGAGAAGGGGTTCATAGGAGGCCTGAATAGACAAAATGTTTTTTAAAAATATTTTGATTGATTTTTAGAGAGAGAGGAAGGGAGAGTGGGAGAGAGAGACACACTTGGGGGCCTGAATAGACAAAATATTTAAAAAAATATTTTGATTGATTTTTAGAGAGAGAGGAAGGGAGAGCGGGAGAGAGAGACAAACATTGATGTGAGAGTGAAACACTAATCGGCTGCCTCCTGCATGCCCCCTGCTGGGGATCAATTCTGAAACCCGGCATGTGCCCTGACTGGGAATCGAACCGGCAACCTTCAGGTGCATGGGCAATGCCCAACCAACTGAGCCACATTGGCCAGGGAAGAACCAACAGACCCTGATAGCACGCTGTCTGTGGAAGAGAGAATGCTGAGGATGACTCCCGGGTGTCCAGCTGATCAGAAACCAGCAGGTCTTTCTGTAGGAGATTCCATCTGCTCAGGTTTTTGTGCAGAGACTGAATCTGCTCACGCCAGATGCCTTCAGGTCAAGGAGCTGACTGCGGCAGTGTTATGGGCACTGGGTCCCAGCAACAGAATGTGCCCAGGATAAAAATCCACTGGCAGGGCCCAGGTGTGAAACCCGCTGTTCAGCGCTCAGCCGCCCTCAGGCCATGGGGAGGAGGACCCGAGCTGGCTGCTGTGTGAGAAACGAGATGCACCCCTGTCCTGTGGAGGGAACCATCCGCTCTCACACCCGGGCCACTTGGGACAGCTCCTGACAGCCAGTGTGTGCTCCTGAGAGGATCGGGGCGGTCGGGGTGGGCGGGGCGGTCAGCGTAGAGGATCTTGATTCCTGAATGAAAACCCAGTTTTTAAAGGAACTTTCAGGACCATCGGGATGCCACCAGGCATGATGCCCGTTATCCCTGAGGGGCCTGGCCACGGTCAGAGACACGTGTCTACTTCACCGCTACCCGTGTTCCTCGGTAAGTCCTCGTTTCTCAAAATGACTGGAGTCTCTGCTCCTTGCATCAAAGAGAAGGAAATTGGGTCAAGTGGTGAACTAAGCACCTGCCTATCTTTCTTGCTCTGAATCTTCGACATGGCGGAAAGGTCTGAACGACTCATATTAACGCTGGAAAACCAGAAGCTTGCCCTTGGTGAGCCAGACGTTATTTGAAAAATTGTTAAGAAGAGCCCGGCCGGTGTGGGTCAGTGGTTGAACATCGACCCATGAACCAAGAGGTCACCAGTTGCATTCTGAGTCAGAGCACATGCCCAGGTTGTGGGCTCATCCCCAGTGAGGGGTGAGTAGGGGGCAGCCAATTGATGATGTTTCTCTCTCATCGATATTTCTATCTTTCTATCCCTCTTCCTTCCCCTCACTAAAAATCAGTAAAGACAGAAAAATAATCATCTTAAGGAGGTAAAAAGCAGGTGGAATAGTATTAGCAGCAAGCATTGCTGCAAAAATGTGGGGAGTGCTGTCCAGGGCTGTGCCAAATGCAGAGAGAGCTGGTGGGGGCCGGGAGACAGCAGGGGGCATCGAGACTGACCTCCAGATCCCAATGCCCAACAAACCGGAGGAAGCAGAGGGAATGAAATGAAGGAAATTCTCTGAGAAACAATTGTAAAATCATTTCCAGGGCTGAAGAATGCTTTTATTTTTATGTATTTATTTTCTTGTGGCGCAATTTGCTCTTCTCTAAAGTGGCTATTATGATAGAATCCAGCAGAGGGTCTTAAAAAGTATTAGGAGGCTGGTCATGTGACAAAACGATGCCAGCTGCTAACATTATAATTGTTATTATTATTATTAAAGGACCAAGCATGTTGAATAAAAAATGCAGGAACTCCAGACAATCATAGAAAAATTTCATCATATCAGAGATAAAGAGAAATATCATAAAACCTTTTAGAAAGAGCAAAAGATCAGAAGAGAAGCAGGCTTCCTGCAAAGTAACAGATATGAGTACCACTGGATGCAAGGCTACAAGGAACCAAGTCGTCCACGCTCCAAGGGAAAATACTGTAAAGGCAGAATTACTTCTTGTGCCGGGCCAGCACAGCCAAGGGTTCGGTGAGCCTGAGGGGAGCGGCAAAGGATTAAAGAAAAGACAGACAAAGAGAATAAGCTGGGTCTGACTCTAGCAGGATCTCCTGTGCCCGGCTGAGGCCACAGAGAGAGAGAGAGACCCAGAGGCAAGCTGAGGCTTTATTTTATAGTCAGAGGTAAACAAGGTCGTGGTCACCATAGTTACAATGTTCTTGGGAGTTTCACTTGTTTTGGCAGCACTTGCTGTACCTCCTGCAGCCCATTAGCTACCCAGATAGGATCTAGGGAGCATCACAAGGTCAAGCTTAATTATGCTAAGAGGGCTGTGCCCTCTAAGCTGGGACTTGTTTGTGGCTTTGCCAACAGGTCAGTCCTATAGCCCTATAACCACTCTACACTTCTCATGCCTAAAATGCCCTAGAGCAGCGGTTCTCAACCTGTGGGTCGTGACCCCTTTGGCGGTCGAACGACCCTTTCACCGGGGTCGCCTGAATACATCCTGCATATCAGATATTTATATTATGATTCATAACAGTAGCAAAATTACAGTTATGAAGTAGCAACGAAAATAATTTTATGGTTGGGGGTCACCACAACATGAGGAACTGTATTAACGGGTCGCAGCACTAGGAAGGTTGAGAACCACTGCCCTAGAGGGTAAAGTGAGATATTTTCAGATAGGCAAGGACCAGGAAAGCTTACCTCTTAAAATCCACCTCAAAAAATTAATAGAGAAATGAAAGCTGAATCGAAGAAGACATTGGGATACAAGAGGCAATCGTATGCAAAGAACTAGTAAGATTTAGCCATAAAGATAAATAATCTCATTATTAAAAATAATGGCAATCTTGAATTAAAATCCCAGAGGATAGAAATGTGGGAAGAGACAGGGGAGGGGTAGGAAGCGGGTTGATGGAAGGAAAGAATACTCAGTTCTTGTGTTCTGTTCAAGGGGAAAATGTAAAGACCGGTCCCTCTTGGCGTTGACAGACAATGTAGGTTCAAATACGGACGTGGAGTGTTCAAGGGTGTTCTCTGGAAGACTAGAAAAAGAATGTTAGGAAGGGAAACAGTAAACAGGAGGCAAGGATAATGTGATAAAGATACCTGGTCCACCCACTAACAGGTAGGAAGTGAGGTGTGGGTGAAGGAAGGAAAAAGCAGAGTAAATAGGAAATAAAATAAAATGCAAGAACCAGTCTGAAGGAACTGGGAGCGACTGGAATATACCTACTGAGAGAAATCCCAGGTTAGGCTTAAAAATTTAGCTCCTTACAATTTCCAAGAGTGCATTTAGAACAAAAATAACACAGCGCCATGGAAAATAAACAGATAGTAAGAGATATACTTAGCAAATAACAAACAACTCTCTCACATTGATGTTTCTCTCTTCTCCCCTCTTCTATCTCTGAAAATCAATGAACTATTCTTTTATAAAAAGTATTAAAGGGATAAGAGGGATGGATGGGATAGCAATCAGGAATCTTCAGTTACCTAATACTGTGGCTTCAAAATATAGTAAGCAAAAAGTACTGGGTGAAAACAGGAAAAAGTGGAGACATCTATCACCAGCATGGAACTCTTTATGTCTAAAATCAACAGATAAAGGAGATAAAAAATAAGTAAGCATATGCCTGGCCAGTGTGGCTCAGTGGTTGAGCATTGACCTATGAACCAGGAGGTCCCTGTTCAATTCCTAGTCAGGATACATGCTCCAGTTCCAGGCTCATTCCCCAGTAGGGAGCGTGCAGGAGATAGTTGATCAATGATTCTCTCTCATCATTGGTGTTTCTATCTCTACCACTCCCTTCCTCTCTGAAATCAATAAAAAATATTTAAAAAATAAAAATATAGAAGATTTTATTAACCTACTTATTAGCAGATCATATACATTTCATATATATAAAATTGTATGTTCATATATATATAAAGTTTTAATCAACAAGTAGATAATACACATATTGTTATACACACATAAAACACTAAACAAATTCACAAAAATTGAGATGTATTAGGTTACAGTAGAAATCTCAACGAATTCCAAGAGGTAGAAATGATACCACTCAGACTTCTGTGTTGCTAGTACTGTGACCATCCTTTGAAAACAGTGCTGGATAAAATATATTTTTTTTCCCTTCAATGCACTAGTAAACTGGAAAGAAAGAAACACTGAGGTCAAAAACTTAGGGAAGACGGGCACCTCTCCTGTCCTGTGGGGTTTTGCCCTTCAGGCATTTGCTGAACTGCGTAAACTTGAACTCCATTTGCAATAGGAGGCAAAGGCCAGGGCCAGGTTTGGAGTCTACCAGGAAACCCTCATGGTCATCATAAGGGATCTAAAAATAACCCTGACCCTCACGGTCAGGGAAATCATCCCTCTTACATTTGGTAGTAAGTGGAGGAGGAAAAACTTCCCCCTGGGCATTCATCAACACTGGCTCTTCTTGGAAACCTGAATTCACCTCTCTGGTGACCGGAACCAAGCCAAGCTCAGAATGAAATTGTCTGGCTTAGGTTTTCCCTCTTTTCCTCCCAAGAAGGCAGCCAGGACATTGGGTTTCTTGGATTTAGAGCTTTTGTAGGACTGGAAGCAGAAACTGCCTGCAGACAGCTCTTCTCTCTGTCATTTGTGGCGTCCCTGGGCGGGGAGGAGGGAGTGAGTGTCTACCCTGGAAAGGGGCCTTGGTTGGCAGGCCCACAGCAGGCGGAGGGACCTTTGGACCCAGGAGGGTAGCCATTTCTGCTACAGTGGTGGGGTGGGGTCTTGAAGTGGGATTTAGTTAGATTTAAGGAAAATAAGTGAATAAGGTATTTCTTGGACACTTGATTTGTGAATGAAGGCTCAGATTGGTTCACTCCCAGTCAGAGTTAATCTCTCCCCCTTATTTACAAAGGTTGGTGCTCTCCTAACTTCAATGTCCATCAGTTCTTGGGTCAGGGGCCTGGGACATGCAGTTGGCGTTTCTAACAAGTATGCTCTGCAGGATGGTCCTCGGACTTTGCCTGAACTGCTGGTCCTGCACATTTGAATTCCCGGGAAGCTGTTTAACATTTCAGTGCCCAGACCACACTCCAGGTCAGTTAAACCTCAATTTCTGCAGGTGGGATTCAGGCATCAGTATTTTTTAAAAGGTCTCCAGGAGAGTCTAATTGCAACCAAAGTTGAGAACCACTGTCCTAAACTAAGGTCATGGTGGGGAGGGGGGGGGTCGTGTAGAGGGAAGGGGCAAGAGCTGGAGACATCCGGGCATCTATGTGACAGAAGTACTCCCACACCCATCCATCCATCTGCCCATTTACCTGTCCATCCACTAGTCCACCCATCCATCCACTCAACTAATACACATTGAGCCTACTTGTGCCAGTGTCTGTTCTAGGTCCTGGAGATACAAAAGTAAACAAAATACGCAAAACCCCTAGCCGTAAGCAGCTTTTGTAAGACAGATCTGATAGCAAAGTCCAGTTCAGGATGTCCAATGCAGCATCATTTGTGTGAATTAAAAAATTGGTAAGAACCCCAAAGCCTGACAATAGAGGCTGTAAACTATAGAATCTTCTGCAGCAAGCAGGCACTTATAGATGTATATGGGATAGATCCAGGTTGAATTCCAGTCCTACCATTCCTGGGCTCTGTGTCCTTAGGCAAGTTGGATAAAGACTCAGCCTAAATTTCCTCATCTGCAAAATGGGGATAATATTGTCTTCCTCAAAAGTTTATTATTGATTGATTGATTGAAGTAAATGAGATAGTGCATCAAAAAACTTAGTGGAGGTCCTGGCCACGAGAAAACCCTAATGCATATTAACAGCTATTGTTTTTCTTGCTGTTATTTTTATGGTTGTTGGTAGGATGGCTGTATGGTGATGGTGAAAAAAGTTCCAGGTTTAGAAGCAGAGCACTTGAGTTCTATTCCTAATTATACCACTTACTCTGTCTATGATCTGGGGCAAGGAACCAATAGGAAATGTATCAATTAGAATCTCATTACATGTCAGCTGTCATAGTTAATGATTTGTTTCCTTCAGTTCAGAAGCTCTGTTTGGATTACTTATGTTCCTCAGTGCAATTTAAAAATGAAGGTGATTGGGTCTCCTAAACTACACTTGTCTTTTATCATATCGATTGCCAGTCACAATGAGGCCCTGAGCTGCATCAAGAATGTCCTGGTGCCTTAAACCCGAAGGTGAGGGGCCTCCCCAGGAGAAGGGGAAGAGGAGTGCCAATTTGTGAGCCTGACAATATTGCTCCTATATAATGCACTTTATTTATTTATTTTTTAAAAATATATATTTTTTTCTTTTTTTGTCTTTTTTATTGCTTACAGTATTATAAAGGGTATTATATATGTGTCCTTTTTTCCACCCCGCCCTTGACAATCCCCTGACCTCCCCTACCCCAAATATATTTTATTGATTTTTTACAGAGAGGAAAGAAGAGAGACAGAGAGTCAGAAACATCAATGAGAGAGAAACACCGATCAGCTGCCTCCTGCACATCTCCTACTGGGGATGTGCCTGCAACCCAGGTACATGCCCTTGACTGGAATCGAACCTGAGACCTTTTAGTCCGCAAGCCCACGCTCTATCCACTGAGCCAAACCGGTTTCGGCGCTCCTATATATGCACTTTAGAACCCAATTCAACTCATTTTAGATCAGTCTTTAAAATAGCCAACACCAATGAAACTATATAACAAAACTAGGCAGCACAGTACAACGGACCCCTGTGTACCCATCATCCATCTTCAGTGGTAGTCAACACGTGGCAGTATTTCAGAAGATGGATCTTTAGGTGTAACCTGAATGCGATGGGTGTGGTGTGTCAGGGGGCTTAATGATTTCTGAAACCTAGACCCCCTTGTTATTAGGAGCTAACCTCTGCCTTGATGCAGACGGGTGTATGAGAAGCTGACTTTGGTGCATACAGAGCAACTGGTCACCTGCCTAGGAGAACCAGGGGGTCTAGCCTTGATGAAAGAAACAGATAACAATAGGTCCCATTTAGTGAGTTCTTACTCCGAACTAGACACAAGGTTGAGTTCCTAACTCCCATTATTAGTTATTCTTCAAAAAACCCTAACAGGTAGGTACTCTAATTATTTCCAAACGGGGAGAGGGACCTCATATAAACTGAAGGTCCCGGAGCTGGTAAATAGCTAAGCTGAGATTTAGACCTGGGTCCGACACCAACGTCTGATGGCTTCCCTCTGTCTCCTCTACCATCCAAGGAGGGTCTCCGGCAGGCTGGAAGCACATGTGGCACTGCACCACTTGCCCACAGATGGGCTTGGGAAGTTAAAAAATTACCACCATGACCTGTAAGAAGAAGCTACTGGAAGCTTGGCCCTGGGCATCTGTGCCGATGTTCATTACCGGGGCTCGTTCTGTGTGAACCCTGGCGACACGGGTGTCCTCTCGGGGCCACGAGGCACGCTCTCTTCTCTGTGGATTACATTCTCCTTGGATCTTGTGTTGGCCTTCCTGCCATGGCCAATGTCCTCATTTGCTCTAGCTTGCGAAGCCTGAAACTGGACCACATATTTCAATAAAAGCCTCATTTAAGTTACACACTGTGGGAGGATTAATACCATGTTTATCGACTGAATTAATTATGGAGTGAGTTCTGGGGTCCATACATAATGATTTAAGCATTGTCCTTATTAATGGGTTTCCTCCCGAGGAGTTGCAACTGCTGCTATTCAAATTGGTTACCCTGTAGCAGCTACTGGAATTTCAGCGAAGGGCTCATTATTTGTGCATATTTCATGCTTCATTTTCTGCAGAAAATGTTCTACATTAGCTAATTGTGGATGTGCTGTTCAGGTCATGGCTGCGTGGGGTGAACTCTGTATGGGAGTGATGAATCTTGCCTCCTCTGGGATCAGAGAAGGTGCCTCCAGGCTATGGGGTGGAAGTGGTGGGAGGGACAGCATCCGAACACCAAATAAGGGGGTACTGAAGGTTTTTACTCTTTGAGTAATATGTGGAAAAGGAGCCCATACTCCACCCTGATCCAACGGGAGCTTGCAGACGTGGTCCAGAGAGATGGAAAGTCACACTGCCTTCTCTTCCCATGTTGGACACCTGCCCCTTTCTTATGGAGCACGGTCCCTCCATGATCTTCTTTCATCCTCACAGTACTCTCTGGTGCCTGGCAGAGTTCTTTATCCTCCCACTGCATTTGAGAAATGTAAGGCTCTGCCGGCCAGCGTGGCTCAGTGGTTGAGTGTCGACCTATAAACCAGGAGGTCACGGTTCAGTCCCCAATGAGGACACATGCCTAGGTTGCAGGCTTGAACCCCATTGTGGGGCTTGCAGGAGGCAGCTGATCAATGACTCTCTCTCGTCATTGATGTTTCTATTTCTCCCTGCCTGAAATCAATAAAAAATATTTTTTAAAAAGAGAACTGTAAGGCTCTGTGAAGGAAAATGTCTGGTCTGCAGTCTCATAGAAACAAGTCTCCGATGCCTACTTCAGAGCTTGGTAGAGCCAATACCTTCCAGTAGAACAACACAGCACCCTCCTATGGGCTTAGTGTCATGAACACAAGTAAAATTTTTGACTGCTCAACATTGCTTTGGGTGACTATGTGTTTTGGCTGACTCTACCTCCTGTACTCTGAGACTGAGCATGTGACCCAACCTGGCCAATAGGCTATTCCATGCCCTGGACCTCAGTGATTGGTTCAGACATGGACATGTGACCCAAGCTAGGCAAATTAGAGCCCTCTCTGGGATTTTTGCTGAAGCTGTTGAAAAACTCACCTTTCATTGGTATTTGTAGTTTTGAGGAAGATTTGAGCCTAGAGCTGGCACTGAGAACACAGTGCGCACAGAGAAACAGCATCCTGGAATGCTGTTGGAAACCTTGGGCTCAGCCATGCCTGTAGCCAATTGATTAGATTCCTTTCTCAGCCTTGTTTTTTGGTTGACACTGCTTTGATCTGGGTTTCTGATGTTTGTAATGGAAAGAATCCTGACTCTTACAATGGGGTCAATTCAATTCATTTGGGCGTGGAGGCCCTAGGGCTTCTCTGAAGCCGGAGGACTCCCATCCCCATGGAGCCACTTGGCTCCTCTTTCTACCTGGCTGAGTTGCTCCCATTGTCACCTGCGAAGGCAGATATTTGAGGTGGCATCTCTGTGACGTGGTGCATGGCAGGCTTTCTCAGCATGGTGGGGTCAGACAGCAGAGCTGGGGGCTACACAGAACGGAAGAAGAATTCTGTGCTCCATTACCGGTCTGAGGTTTACTCTGGTGCAACAGAGCTGCCTCTAGCATGGAGGACACAGCAGTGAGTCAGTGTGCCAAACTGGTGACCAGGCTAGTGTTTCAGACATCTGGGAAATAAGTTTGATGACACTTACAATGTCATTATGACCCAGCTCTGTCATCTATGGGTTTGAGCCAGAAGTAGATGACACATCACAGAGGTTGTCCTCAGGACAGTTTGAGGAGGTGACATTGGAGCAATGACTTGGAGGAGGTGAAGGAGTTTGTTCGGCTGAGTTTGTGCTGGGAGGAGCCAGTGGGAAGAGCAGGCTCAGAGCCTTCAGGCTGAGAAACAGTAAGGAAGCCAGGGGACCAGAGCTGAGCAGCCGAGGAGCAAGTTGTAGATGTGGAGGTCAGAGAGGCGGGGGCGGGCCAAATCCTGATAGCCTCATAGAAAGGGTACAATGTCCTGGTCTGCTTAAGATAGTGGCATTTATGCTTATTGGTCTGTCACAATGATTAATCATACCCCATGTCACTCTCAAGAGTGTGCCTGCTAATATGATACAGTATATGGTCACTCTATCCTTGGGCCATTATGGGACTTAGGCTTTTGTCTGAGTGAAAGAGGGCTTGACCTGAAGGGTGAGCAGGAAGGTGAAGATGGGTAGAAAGAGGAATCCAGGAAGAGAAAAGAACTTGTGTAAAGGCCATGTGGTGGGAGAGGAGGACAAGATCTACCTGAGTTTTGAGGAGTCACTCTGGGTGTAACATGAGAGATGAGTGGGGCGGGATGGGGCCAGCAAGATGTGGGAAAGAATATCCACGACCCAGGTGAGGCATAATGTTCATTTATATGTATGTCACTGAGCACATCACCTGTCACCTAGAACTTAAAGTGCCCAATAAATGTGACTCTTATTCACCAAGAACCTCTGTCTCCCAGGAAATGGAAATGTGGGTCCCAGTCTATGGTTTTGGCCAAAAGCCTGACACCTTCTTGGTAAATAATTTTAACTAAAAGTTGATATGACCAGTGGTACCAGGTCCCCTGTGGTAAAACAGCAGATAGTGCCACTTAGGTATGACACATCATAAGACCAATGAATTTTTTTCCCCAATTTTTAAAAAAATTGACCTAACACATTGCCTCCTTCTAGGGAGCCAAACTCAACTTTAATTAATAAGCAGGGGGTTAATTTCTCTTCCTTTGCGATGCTTTTGGATTCTGTGACAGCTACAACATAAATTTATATAATATCACATTCTCAGCGGGAAATAATGAGGGAAAAAGTGATTTTGACAAATAATTATGAGCTGATCTGAATACACAAGAGCTGCTAATGTCTGCTGAGTAGCCAGTGAGAATGAAGAGTGAGCCTTGAGGCTCCTCTGAAGGTCTCCCCTCTGCTGAAGGCACAGCCTATTGGGAAGGACTTTCCCTGGGTCACTGTAGCACTCACACTTGTGAACCCTCTCCCATGGGATCATTTCCAACGGGAAGTTTCTTGCTACCGGGGGAGACTTCTGACCCTGCTATGTGCTTGGGGCAGGGCCTGGTTCTCTCCTGGGTCCATAGCAGAGACACTGGGGACTATCTGGGAGAACCCTGTGCAGGTCAGGGCTCGGCATTTAGTCTGGACCGAGGGTCAGCTTGTTTGGGACACCAGCCATTGGTCCAGATGGAATGCATGTAGTTGGGGGGTGTGGCCTTCAGCTAAAGAATTCGTTCGTGTACTTTGGTGGGGGTCAAGGGCAGCCCTGTTTGGAGAAAACCAGTGAATGGCTGCCAGCTTGATGGAGCAGTGAAGACCTGTAGCTTGTCTGATGTCAGGTGTGTTCTCAAGTCTGTGACCCTCTCAGCTCCAGCCTGTTCAGACCTCTCCCAATTTGTGGGCCTAAGATTGTCCTCATCATGGCCTTCTTCATCCAGGGCTGGGAGGCAACATTGATATTGGATCCACCTACCTCTCTCCAACTTGATAGTTGCATCTTGGACCACAACACCATGATCTCTCCCTTGATCGGCACATACCTTGAAAACCAAGAGATATGCTGAGTTTCTCTCTCATTCTTTTGTTTAGTCTCTGTTTGCAGGTGTGCATGTATAAGTACACATATGTGTATATAAATATATGAGGCAGGTACATGGGTGCAGGCCTGTTGTACACCTGATGGATTATTTACTTTTCATGAGGATCTCACGGGCCCTTCCATACCTGTGGCCATTATTCTGAGTTGTCAAATACTCTATAATGCTAAGTTCCCCATATCCATCCTCTCCTTCTTCTGGGTGCTAGCTGGATACCTGGCCAACAAGCTGGAGACTACATTTCCCAACCTTCCTTGCAGCCAGGGAAGCTGAGTGACCCATGTGACCAAATTTGGGCCAATAGGAGGTGAGTGGAAGTGCTGTGTGCAAGTTCTGGGTCATCACCTTGAAGAATAAACCACTTGGCCCTTTTGCCACCTCTTGCTTGTTGGGATGTGGCAGTGGTGGCAGCAGACACCTTGGGTGCAAAGATGAAGGCTGCACCAAGTGGCCAGCCTAGGTCCCTGAATGACCTTGGAGAGTGGCACCTTTGACCTCTTCTAGACTTTGACCTGCGTTTGTGAGAGACAAAGTATCTTATGCAAGCCACTGCATTTCTGAGTCTGTTACTGCAGAAATCTGCGCTCTAGCTCACACCCCATGCTGACCCTGCCCAGGTGTGGCGAAGGCTGCAGCCTCCCCCAAAGAACCTTTGTAACTTCATCTCATCTGATCTTTTTTAAAAAAATATATATTTTATTGATTTTTTACAGTGGGGAAAGAAGAGGGATAGAGAGTTAGAAACATCGATGAGAGAGAAACATTGATCAGCTGCCTCCCACACAGCCCCTACTGGGGATGTGCCCGCAACCAAGGTACATGCTCTTGACCAGGATCGAACCTGGGACCGTTCAGTCCACAGGCTGACACTCTATCCACTGAGCCAAACCGGTTAGGGCCATCTCATCTGGCCTTAACAATGGCCCTGTGAGTCAAGGAGGGCATGTGGCAGCCACCACATTTTGCAGATAAGGAAACTGAGGCCCAGAGAGGGCTGGGTTTTGTGCAAGGTCACAGATGCGGAGTGGGGATGAGAACTTGGTCCCTTGGCTCCCAGCGCAGCGCCTGCTTGCTCTGCCAGCCTATTGCCTGTAACACTCTGAATCAAGACCATAATGTTGTTATTAAAATATTTACTTGCATGAAAAATTTCTATTACCTGAAACTCATGTATTATAGATGGAATCAGTAGCTTAGAAGGAAATAAACAAGAAGAATCACTTTAATAACAAAAGCTATGCAGATAAATTCCTCATTTCAGCAAGCTTTTGGCGGTCCCAAATAAATATATCATTTTTATCAGGCAAGCGCTCTAGAAACAGCGTCTTCAGGAAATATGTCAAGATAATCTCTGGCTGCGCTCTTTTCTGGAGGAAGGAAATACGACGGTGGCAGCTGGAAGACCGATGGAAAGGAATTTCCTTGCTGCGACGCCAACCTTCATCAAGGGGGCTAATGAGGGCGCGGAAAGCCAGCTCCAGGGTTCTCTCCTCTCCAGGGTCTCTAGGCCTCTGGGGCACAGTAGGAGGCTGTGCTGAGCCACGCTCTCACTGTTGGCTGTGACATTAGGCAATCGCCTGCCCTCTCAAAGCCCTCACTGGCCTTCCTCACAGAGGAGTTCAGATATGGCAAGTTCTTATCAAATGTAGAGTGCTGTTCACTAACGATGCGTGACCCCCTTTAAATAGAGTTGTCACTCTATTCATTGTCATGGATGGGAGGTGTCAAGGCAGAGAACTCCAGAGAATGGGGGTTTTAATAACCACTGGATGAGGACGGTTATGTGTGTGTATGTGCGCACTTGCACTCGCCTATCTGTGTCCCCTCCTTTGTAACTGCACCCCCATCCACCCAGACCTCAGGGGCCGAACCCCAGAGCCATCTCACCCCTTTGCTCTCCCTTCCCTTCCACAAGCAATGGGTCCCTGAGCCCTGGACTGCCCACATCCCTACTTCCTGTGTCCCTGCCCCAACTGCGGTTCTCCAGGCTCCTGTGACGGCTTTCGATCAGGACACATTGCTTCCGATGGCTGCCTCAGCTCCACATAGAACTCTCTGCCGGTCTGCCCCGCGCTTGCTGCCAGTCAGAGTCTCCCAAAGGACGGTGCGTCGCTCCTTTGCTGGAAAACCTCCCAGTGCCTAGAGCAGCGGTTCTCAACCTGTGGGTTGCGACTCCTTTGGGGGTCGAACGACCCTTTCATAGGAGTCGCCCAAGACCATCGGAAAACACATATATAATTACATGTTGTTTTTGTGATTAATTACTATGCTTTCATTATGTTCAATTTGTAGCAATGGAAATACATCCTGCATATCAGATATTTACATGACGATTCATAACAGTAGCAATATTACAGTTATGAAGTAGCAACGAAAATAATTTTATGGTTGGGTCACAGCATGAGGAACTGTATTAAAGGGTCGCGTCATGAGGAAGGTTGAGAACCACTGGCCAAGAGGATGAAGTCCACATTCCTCGCCTTGACACCGGAAATCCCTTGTCCCTCGTGAGCCCCGACGCTGCCCATGCTGTCAAATGACTCAGGGGTCTCACTGCTCCACACCTGCTCACACCGGGCTCCATCTGTGATGACCTTTCTCTTCTCCTTCCAGGACAGCTCCTCACCCTTGGAAGTGGAGCTCGTGTCTCCTCCCTCTGAGCCCCTCTGGACCATCAAGGACACAGGCAGAGGCTTTCTCTCCCCTCTTCTTCTCAGAGGCTCCCGCCCATAAGAATGTGGTTCATGGCACATGCTCTGAGGTGCCCTTGTCCTGCCGTGTGTCCCGCAGGTAGGAGGGGGAGGAGGAGTGAAGGGGCCCAGGCCTCTCCCCAGGGGCAGCAGCCCGGCCCACGAGTGAAACACAGGCTCAGAGCAGTCAGGCCACATCACCAGGCCTGGCAGAGGCTAGGAAGAGGCAGGACCCCAAAGGAGAGGAGGTGAGATGACCATCTCCTTTCGCAGGAGTCTGACACCTCAAGTCCAAGCCAAGAGGCAGACTGTTCCCTCCCCCACATTGCAGTCCCCTCAACTTCATCCCCCTGATGTAGGTACAGCCCATCCCCATAGCAACCCCCATTCCTTGTCAGGAAACGAAGGAAAAGAAAGATTTTCTTTCAGAACTCTCTGTTGGGGCTGCAGAGGGGGGCGGGGGGAGAGGGGGTACTGGGGGAGGAGCTCCTGGCATTTCTGGAGATACCACATCCGATGATTAGTTGCGAATAAATTCTTTATGTGCCCGCCCGTGCATTCCCCAAGCACATGGTCAAGACAGTCTCCAAATGTGTCCATCCATCTTTGTCACAAAGGGTAACATTGAAGGATCTGCGCTCTGGCCATGTTAATGTCCCTGACCCCGACAGGAGGCTGTTAACGTGCAGGGATTGCACACTGTCCTCACACGGCCTTCAAGTAAGGAAAGTCTTAGGTCTGAGGTCTGAGACTACAAGCCAGTTCTCTGGACTTTGATGTGTGTGTGTGTGTGCGTGTGCGTGTGTTCATGTGTGTGTGTGTTCATGTGTGTGGGTGTATGCACACATGCATACTGACACTTGTACGTGTGCACACAGGCATGGGTGATGATGTGTGCATGGATTTGCACGCGTAGCAGCGTATAGCTAGTCATTTTAAGCCAGGGGCCCTCACACTCAGACAGAGCTGATGTCCCTTGGTAATGCCGGTGTACCTTGAACACTCGCCTGCAAAGGTAGAAGGAACGTTCCTGTCGTTTCTCTAACTCATGCCCTCGACAGAGAAGAGGGGTTTGGAAATCATCAGTTACTCCATCAGATGTGCCCAACCAAATCGTCCTCCCAACACGGTGATCGTGCGACGCATAATGCAGCAGTAATTAACCCCGTAAACTTACCTCCTGAACAGCCCTCGTCTCTATTTTACGATTAATGAAGGGGCCCACAAGAGGTTGGTTGTGAAGGAGATAATGACTCCTCTTCCCAGGGTTACACGGAGCCTCGCTGGCCAAGAAGCATCTTCCTTTCCCCGGGAAATGAAGTCTGCGCTCCATTACCAGGTTGTTTCTAAATGAAGAAGGGACTGGATTCTGACATCGTGGTCTCATTTCGGCAAGAAAGAGGCAAACTGACAAGCTGTTCTGTCCCATGCTTGTTTGAGCAGAACATTCTGAGAAATGGCTGTGGGTCTGCTTGGGAAGAGGAGCTTCCGGGTAAGAAAAATGTCTAAGACGACCCAAAGCCCAAAGCATCGAGGCTGTTTGCCAAGCAATCACCCCGGGCCTGAGCCTGGGGGAAAGAGGAAAGCGTTTCCATTTTCTGCTCTGGAGCCAGAGAGGGCTTGCTCAGGGTGGGAGCCAGCGTACATCTGGTGAAATAGGACAGTGCTCTGCAGCATGGAAGGCAGTGTGCACGGCGACAGGAAACCAGCCAGTCTGCCTCCAGGAATTTTACTCCTCAGGAGCGGGCCCCTGGGGGATGGCCTCCAGCTCACACAATGCCTGTCTCCCCCCAGAGTTGCCCTCCTGACTCAGTGGTTCCCTTGCAGCCCCTGCTGCCCCTGACCAGGGCGGTTGGTCCAGAGGGCACAGTTCACCTGAGCGGGGCCAGTCAGATTCTCTGCACCAGACACTGGGAACAGTGCAGCGTGCAGAAACAGGGAGGCCGGGGCCTTGAAGGACACTTAGTGAGGACATTTCCAGCGACGGGCCCTCCTCCTCGGGGAACAGAGGAGGAGAAGTGAAGACATGGACCCAGGTTTCTGAGCCAGACATTCTGGGTTTGAAGTCTGGCTCTGGCTCCCAGGTCTGATCCCCACCTCATGACCGTGAGTGAGTGCGTGGCTCAACCTCTTTGACCTCATTTTCTTCATCTGGAAAATGGAAATTTGGTCAAGAGAAAAAAGTTATTTATAAACAGCTGCCACGAAACTGCTGTTGCTGGTTGTGAAATTGCTCTCTCGGGTAAATAGACTTTGGCTCAGAAATGTGGACGAAGTCTTAGGGTTTGAAAACACAGACTTGAGGCTCTTACTGGAGGAGTGGGCCCAGGGGAAGAGGGGGCTCTTTGTGGGAGTGAGGGGAGACGGGGCAGGCTGGGGCTTCTGGAGGGCATTTTCAAGTTTCCTTCTCAAACGCGGTTCTCACAGAACTAGAACCCAGAAGCCAGGAGCCAGCAAGCATTGGCGAGCAGCTGTCATGCTCACCGCCTCTCCTCCCCAGAGCACAGGCGGGCAGGCTGGTGGGCCGCTGCAGGGAAGGCAGAGCGCAGGCTGAGCTCACGTCCTTGCCTCGGGAAGAGGGGCTCCTCATGGGAGTGAGGGGAGAGGGGGCAGGCTGGGGCTTCTGGAGGGCATTTTCAAGTTTCCTTCTCAAACGCGGCTCTCACAGAACTAGAACCCAGAAGCCAGGAGCCAGCAAGCGTTGGCGAGCAGCTGTCATGCTCACCGCCTCTCCTCCCCAGAGCACAGGCGGGGCAGCATTG